>NW_013952693.1:76367-81257 GCF_001266775.1 Austrofundulus limnaeus
TTTCTTCTGGATGTCCATGTGAATGGCAAATATTATTATGTCTCAAAAAATTGACATTTATGTGGATTAAAGTATTTTTTTATTATTTGTTCATTTATTTTAGATGACACATAAAAAATCATTATAAATAATCAGAAACACAATTTCTTTGAGCTGTTTGAAGTTTTAATCAGGTGCTTTGAGAACTGGGAAAAATAAAATATGATTTAATAACTTTGCATTTTCTGAACTGTTGTCAATACTATACACTATATAATAATGAGATTTTAAGAATGGCAAAGCTTTACTAGCTGGTTATTTTAGTGAATTAACCAGAGGTGGTCTAAGAAAGACCAAAACTGTAATCTTGTTCTGCTCAGAGTGAACAGCCAAAATATGTCTTAGGATGCTCTGTCTGGATGTACTGAATATCTATCAGGGTGAGTTTTATGTGTGAGATATGTCCTTTAATTGTATTTGCCCGAATGTGAACTGTACGTAAATGCCAGATTCTCCGACCTAATAAGACCCCCATTAAGAAATTATCTCTGCTGCTTTTTGTGTTTTTGCACAGAAAAAAATCTAAACTACCAATTAAGTGGTTGTGTGCCAAGATGAGACATCTTCTTGCCTGTTTGTAATTATTGGTTTCTCTTCTCAAGCTAGCTCTTCTCTTGTTGATTAGCCCTCTCCTGAGTATTACAATCCACAAACTCTGCCACTCCTTTTAGAAATTAGCTGTTCATTCAAACCATATGCATTTTTTCATCACACATCCAAGGAATCCAGAATAAAGTCACAGAAATTGAATTCTGTAAAAAATTCCAAAACATGTAAAGCAAATTATCAAACTGATTATGTTTTCTAAATAGCCTTTGGTAAAATACATGGATAAGAATGTAACACTTTGAATTTTCTTAATTTTCTTACGGCAATGAAAAGACCCAAAACTTGTTCAAAGAATCCACACTGTTCTGCAACTAGATCATGTTACGATGATAAATTACAAAATTGGGTCTGTTTTTGTCAAACCTTGAAAACAACATCATGCACATTCACATGAAATATTGGGATATCTAGAATAATCTTTCATGAATTGCAAGCACTTGAGGAGGTGTCATGAATGAGTGTCTATTTCATATTGAATTTTAGCTCAAAATCTATAAAATTCCCAGAGGTATGTCCAAGTTTAATCAGTTGTAAGAACAAAGGTTCTGTTCTGAGATTTTCATTGTAACCCATGTAGTGGGTTATGTGGGATATTTTGCTATTGGCAATGTTTTCCTCTCAAAGAATGTGTTGGTGACAATGCTTGGCTTGTTGCACATCAAATGTTTTTGAACATCTCTAAAACTGGTTCAAGTATAACCGTTCTTGTGTTCTTTTAAGGTCAATTGGTTGTGGCAGCCAATCCATCTTAAACCAGGTTGATTCCAAATTTTGGAAATGTACACATGCTCTGATTTCTGAAACAGAGTCTACAATATTTTATTTTGTTTTTTAATACAAGAATAAAGTCATAATATTATGAGAAAACAGTCATAGTGCTACATGACATGTTCTCTTTATGGTCCTGGGCCAACTTGCACATGGTGTAGAAAGCCTCTATGCATGGGTCTGTGACACAGAGACATGAGGCTTTTGGACTAGTCTGATTACCTTTGGGTCACTGTTAGAGTAATATACAGAGCCCGTCCTGTGACATTCAATAAAAAAAGACATCCTGTGGCCACAGGATACAAAACACATGGCCACAGGATATTTGTTGCAATCATTTCCACTTCTGTATCTTTCACAAAAGGGACATGCTATTTTGTGGCCATGCATTATATTGTGGCCACAAGTTATCGTGACCATGCATTATTTATCGTGTGGCTATTAGACAAAATTTTTAATCAGAGATCAGTTTAAGCAGTTACCATACTAAACTGAAGCTCAATATCTGTAAAATTAACTGAATTATAGCCATTTTTCTTTACAAATACTGTAGATGCACACAAGCACCCACAAACACCCCATTAATGCTCTTTTGCCGTTGACGGCAGGCACTAACGATCATTTATTTTCTGCCAATTGCCTGCCATTCTTCATTTATGTTATTGGTTAAAAATATGTATTAAAATGTTATTAGTCTAAGTCAGTGTGAATTCATAAGCATAAAACTGGAGGTCAAACAGGTGTGTTACTGTGTGTGTTTTTGTTTAGGAAGAAAAAAAGAACAGATGTTCCAGGTTGCTGCATTTTGCTTAAACCTGCCTGTCAAGGTCAGTAATTCAGAGAATTCATGCATAGGTCCAATATGGACACATCTCACGTGGTGGAGGACAAGAAGTTATTTTGAAGCCTGGCAGACAGAAGCAGGGGAGGCAGGGAGGAAAGTCCATTGATTAGGAAGATGCTCTTACTGATTAGAGCCATCACTCAGTGTCACAATTATCAGTGTCATCAGCTCGTCTGCAACACATTCTTCTTGCATCCCGGGACGGACAAACGCCCTGGGTGAGACTGTGTGTGTGTGTGTGTGTGTGTGTGTGTGTGTGTGTGTGTGTGCATGTAAATGCTAACTTCCCATGCTATCTCACACGAGCCCAATTACTCTAACTGATTGGATATATGCAAATTGGACCAAAATTAAATGCCGCCTGCAAGGGAACCCCCCGTGGGACAGTTTTGAACACATTCACACTCACACACACACGTTGTGTATTTCTTCAGATTTAACCTTCAACTATCCCCTGGTCACAGGTAAACATATCGGTTTTCATTTTTCTCAAAGAAAAGACTTCCTCTATTGAAGGCATAGCATTCTTTAAAGGAACCTATATTGTGTGCTGCTTTTCATGGCAGAGCTTTAGACTGAGATCATCTCATGTTGACAAATGATAGAGTTGGAGCTGTTTTAGTCAAATTTTTAAAAATAACTATGTGGTCACTGATGATGAAGAAATTTATACTCAGTTCTGTTTTCTACTGAACTGACTAAAAAATTACTTTGTGCACATTCTCATGTGGTATTACTATGTATCATGCTCATGTTGCGTGTATGTGTTGCTAATGACTCTCAACTACTACCATGTCATTTTTAAGTCAATATCTGTAAAACTGAGTTGTAGCCCGTGTGTTTTTTTTAAATCAGTTTGCTTTGGCAGCCATCTACAATTGTTTTGACTTAGTGATTCATGTACAGTATATTCAATGGTCATTTTCTACACGCTATAAAATTGTCAAGTGGTTCAGGAGATAATTTGATAAAATACACCCACATTCACTGTTCAGCATACATAGACACAGGCAAATATCATCTCTTCTTGACAAATAATAAATGATGACATAATATGTGTCGTGTAAAACTCAAGGCCTGCGGGCCAAATATGGCTCACAACAGCATTTTATTTGGCCCGCGAGAGTTTCAAATATGTATTGATGTCTTTAAAAAGCCAGCATTGACTATGAACTACAGTGCATCTTTCATAATGCATGTCAATTATTTTGCCTGTAAAATGACAGCATCCCAGAGGGGCACAGTGTTCAAAAGTAGATGGTAGTTGGCAAAATTTGCCAAATAAAAATCTCCATTTTGCTGCATTTTTACCAGCTACTTTTGCTGAGACCCAGTTGGAGAGTTGAAAATTTCCCACACACAAGTCGTAAATATAAACTGGAACACCCCCTCGAATGGGAATCCCTGTCAGAAAGTGGGAGAGTTCAGAGCTGTACACACAGTACCTTTCAGTGTTTATAAGAGGATTTGCTAAAAACCCTGTTTCTATGCAGGAAAAAACACATTAATGTTGAGAAATTCTTGAATCTCATGTGGTAGCCAGTGAGATGAGGAACATGATATTTCATTAAACATTAAGCATCAAAGTAATTAAAACTGGCCCTTTGAGGACAGTCATACTTGGCTTTCTGTGAAAATTAGTTTGACACCCTGATGTATGTATAAGATCACTGAAGTTACAGAGCTGGTTGTTTTCAATGTCCTTTCCAGTAAAAATTTTAAAAGTTCTTTTTCTTATTTCTGCTTTCATGGTATGCTTTTTCTAACAACTTTACAAACCCTGCCTTGTATCGCTGCATATTTTCTAGGTGGCCAGAATCTTTGCAGTTTGAGCAACAAATGATCAGTGTCCCACTGTGACCAGCAGGGCCTCCTCTTCCTCTCTTCCTCGTCACTTTATTTTTTTTCCTTTTATCTACTTTCATCTGCTCCAATATTTAATCTGTCTGTATTTCAAAGAGGCACATAATTTCTCTCCTCTTCTCTTCTCTCTTTGCCTCCAGAGAATGTGCAAAGGGGGGTAGAAATCTCCTCCTTCTCCCCTGGGCAGCCCAAGTAAATCTCTCTAAGCTCTGGCTCCCCTACCATACCTTTAGATTGAAGGCCACCTCCAAAGGTCACTGAGCAGAACTGATCCTCTATATTCTCTTTATCCCAAAGGGCTGGATGAGACTGGAGAAAAGGAGGTGGCCTGGGGCAGGAAGGGAGAGAGGTGAGCAGAGAGAGTGATGAAAAAAGAAATAAGGTGGGAGCAGGGGTATGATTAGGGCATTGAAGATGGTACAGAGTGGAGCAGAAAACAGACAAGGAAAAAGCAGCAGGAAGCTATAGAGAGAGGCCCGTCTGCTATATAGCTTGAAATTTGGAGGGAAGCAGAAAAAGAAACATACAGGTGCTGGTCATAAAATTAGAATATCATGAAAAAGTAGATTTATTTCAGTAATTCCATTTAAAAAGTGAAACTTGTATATTATATTCATACATTACATACAAACTCATATATTTCAAATGTTTATTTCGTTTAATTTTGATGATTACAAATGACAACAAATGAAAATCTCAAATTCAGCATATCAGTATCAGAAAATTAGAATATTACTGAAGACCAATAAAAACAAAGGACTTATAGA
>NW_013952693.1:82286-86214 GCF_001266775.1 Austrofundulus limnaeus
TCTATAAGTCCTTTGTTTTTATTGGTCTTCAGTAATATTCTAATTTTCTGATACTGATATGCTGAATTTGAGATTTTCATTTGTTGTCATTTGTAATCATCAAAATTAAACGAAATAAACATTTGAAATATATGAGTTTGTATGTAATGTATGAATATAATATACAAGTTTCACTTTTTAAATGGAATTACTGAAATAAATCTACTTTTTCATGATATTCTAATTTTATGACCAGCACCTGTATAGAAAAGCTGAGGTAAAACAGAACAAATTATATATATTTTTTTCATGAATTTATATCACAAAATTTTGGCAATCAGACAATAAATGATGATTTTTCCAGTGTCAAACTCAAAGTAAACTTTGAAGTACCCGAAGAAATAAACAACAGTAAAGTTGATGAATTTACCTTTGACAAGAAAAGCTCATTTAAGACCCCATTTTGCTGCAAAGTGGGCTGCATGGTAACACGGTCGTTCAGATATATGCCGGTGACCTCACTGTGTAGAGTTTGCACATTGTTATTGTGCATCTGTGAGGTTTTTTTAAGGTCAAGTTCAAGTTTATTTTATTTACATAGTGCCAAGTCACAACATATGTTGTCGCAGGGCATTGTACATGAGAACAATCTAAAGAAGAGATCAGCAGGCTGCGTTGAATCACTTCATCACAGTCTCCCATCCTGAGCAAACGGTGGAGAGGAAAAACTCCCTGCTAATCAGGAAGAAACCTCCAGCAGAACCAGGCTTTTTCTACTTCACCTTCCCAGTCCAAAAACACGCATGTTAGGCTGAGTGGCTACTCTAAACCCTTTTTTTGTGGGAGTGTGTGCATGAGCATGAGACAGCATGTGCTATCTTTTGCATTGCGACTCTATGTGTTGACAACCTGTCCAGGGTGCATGTACCCTGTCCTTCATATTGTGACTGTGGAAGGTGCACATTCCAGTTGGGGGTCAGTCTTCAGCTTCATTCATAAAACAGTTCTGTCCCGGACTGACGTGTGTTCTGTCCTTTTCGGATCATTCTGAAAAAAACATAAATGAAAGACCAGTAACGTGAGCCCACCTCTGACACCCCTCTGAGCCCCCAAGTGATCAGAGCCGGGCAGACCAACGTGAAAAAGCAACCCTGGCTGGCTTCACCTGTGATTTATCAAATGAACCAAGGGAGCTTAAAGCCAGACTGGTCTGCATGGCGATTTTGCGGACCTGTCCTGTGAAAGAGGCTTTCGTTTCAAGTGGATATTATTTGTATGTATGTATGTATGTATGTATGTATGTATGTATGTATATATATATATAGTATATTTTTTATTCTTATCTGGAACAAGGGTTTAAGGCCTTGTCCACAGTAGAGGCCTTCATTCTGGTATGACTTGGTGAAAAAAGACCTGAGTAAAATGCCAAAACTTGCAATTGACTGTTCTGTTAGTTCTCACCAATGATCATTGATAACCTGGATAAAAGTGGCTGAAAAGTGCTTTCATAGATTAGCTGAGCTCAGCCTTAGAGATTGGCATTATGTGCCTTGTCAGTTTAGGAGTAAGATGTTTGTGCTTTTTTGTTTATTAATTCTGTGTTTGGATCAGTTTTCTGTTTCAGCCACACCCAACTGCTCCTGTTCTGCCTCTGTGCACGGGTGTTTGCACTTTTGCCAATCAGTTTTGACTCTTTAAACTCCTGTTTTGTTCATGTTAATTAGTCCTGCAATATATCCTGTCTCCCATATCAGTTGCCAAGTAAGTTTCCTCTGATGATTTGTTCTCAGTTTGTTGTGAGTTTTCTGTTTGTAATTTGCCGCCACAACAGAATAGTGGTTTTCCTTGTTTTTAAAAAAAATTGTAAGTTTTTGTTAAGTATTTTTATTTTACTTTTTGCCTCCCTTTGCACTCTGGGTCCTGTCTACAAAACAATCCACCACTCATAACAATTAGGTGAGGAGCTTTGTCACCTAGGGGAGCTCAGAATGCATCTTCATATCAAAGGAAGTCAGCTGGTGGTTTGGGCATCTGATTAAGCTGACTTTTGAGTGCCTCCCTTTGGAGTTTTTCCTAGGTAGGTCCCACTGGGAGGAGGCACCAGGGCAGACCCAGAACCCACCAGAGAGATTATAGCCTCATGAATGAGACAGCTCAGCCCAGGACTGACATATGTTCTGTCCTCCTCGGATCGTTCAGGAAAAACACGAAGGCATCAAGTGGGGTATAGTGAGCTCACCTCTGACTCCCCTCTGAGCCACCCTGATTTATTACTGAGGGACTATTAAAGACAACAGAACAGCAACTGCTTAAAAATATTGAACCACAAGATCTCTAAAGTAAGTTAATTCAGTTTGTTTTGTTTGATATGAGGCAATCTATCACACAATAAACATGTCGTTGTCCACTTCAGCCAAGCTGAGATCTGCTCCATGCCTCTTTTGGTTCCGTGCTGCTGGGTTCATTTCTGAACTTGTACATGTGAGCAGGACTTGTCCGGCTTCTCCTGTGATTTTTGAATGACCAGAGGGAGCTTAAAGCCGGACTGGTCTGTGTGGCAGTTTTGCAGAACTGTCTTGTGAAACAAGCTTATCTATCCTGTTTAGACTTAGCACACCTTTGAATTCTGGCAGAAGCTGTAGAGCAAGGGTGTCCTTGAGGGCCATTATCCTGCATGTTTTACTGGTTTCCCTGCTCCAACACACCTGATTCAGTGTTCGAATTACCTCAAGTTCTACAAAAGTCTGTTAATCACCCATTCTTTTAAATCAGGTATGTTAGAGCAAAGAAGCCTTGAATGGGAGCTTATTATGTATTTCCTCTGGTACAATTCTATACCACAGTCAAGTAACTGTTACCTTAATTCAGTTATGAAATTACTGCATCAAAAATAAGTGACTTTGCATCATAGCCTATCTAATTGCACTGTCGCTTTAAGAACCTCCTACCATTTCTAATATTCCCACTTCAGCACATTATCACAACAATGTTTCATACTGTTTAAACCCTTTTGTAAGAGCATTGTTATTTTGTTGTAAAAAAGGAAGCAACAGTATATACCGTAATATCCATTTTGGAAAATAGTAAATAAGATTACAGTTAAACCTTACTCGAATGATCTCATTTTGGACTTGCAAAGTACATTTTCTGAAGAACTGGAGTGAGTACAGGAGCTCTTACAAGACATTTCAGTTTGGTAACATAGCTCCCAGATATCCTCTTGTTATAAACATGTTAAGCTATTTTTTGTGAATAAACTTAAAATGTAGATCATTATGAAGCCATGTTTTGCAATTAAATTATGATACACACTTTTTAAGATACATTTTGCAATGAAATCATAGTGATTTGTGAAGAAATATTTCTCTTGCTGCTAGTCTGGAACTGTGTGGGGTAGTTGCAGGGATGGGTGCTCTGTGGGGTAGGAGTTAGGCTGCTGACATGTGACACATTGTATAAGCAAGCATTTGGACTACCACAGCCGATTCAAGGATTCCTCAAACATGCAGGAATGAGTAAAATCATCACTCTGGGTGTTTTCTGATGAGGGGATGACATTAGGGGATGACATTATAACATGATATGAGGTTCAAATAAGTTGATTTTGCATAACATCCCCCTTTAAAGTATGCAGGAGAGTAATCCTTGAGGACCAGGATTGGTCACCTCTGTTTTACAGCGGTATTGGGGATGTTTTTGTCCTGAACATATTGCATCTGCAACCCAATTACCCTGGATTTACATTACTTGCATTCCATCTCCGCTCCGCTCTGCTGCGCAGGTCGCAGCCGCACCGTTTCAAGTTCTGTTTACATTACCTTCGCACCGGTCCGACAGACGTGCAGGAAGCAGATCGCACGATAAATTCAGTGATAAATGTAGAAGTCAGAGCAAAAAATAATTAATTCTGTGAAAGACGAACTCCAAACCCCGCTGAAAACAACGATAT
>NW_013952693.1:86692-94895 GCF_001266775.1 Austrofundulus limnaeus
ATGCAAGTAATGTAAATTAGGGGTCATGGTAAACGCCCTGGACACGTCAACAGTCCATCACATGGCCGAAATAWAGACTCACAAGACAAATAACCCAACACACTAACTCCTACGGTTAATATGGATTTAATACTTWAACRGACTTTAAAGTGTTTTACAATCAATAGCACAATAACAYAAAATAATCATTGGGTCACGAGTATTGCTGTGTCCTTGYATTCTGAATTATTTTTCTGCATATATGCAGAACTAATGCTCGAWCATTTCTATGCTTAGTCCGCTTGTTTAATTTAACAATGTCACTTACTGCATGCTYGCTTTCATAAATCTCTGTCCCGTCCTTCTCAGCCTGTCTCCACATTTACGTCCCATCATGCCTCTGTAATTTCTCTCTGTAATGAAAGTTCCTCTGCCCATCAGTGGCTGAAAATGATACTGGAAATATTAATAAGGGGCTGTTTTTAACCAAATTACATTTTATCAGGGTTGAGATTAAATTAGCAGCCACCAAGGTGTGTAGGAACAAAGCTAATGGAATTGGATGACAGCATCCGTCAATCAAGAAACGATTTTGGTCATTCCCTCTCTGACCTTGTTCTGCCCACTCTTATCAATTTGAAACACACACAGAAATATATACATATACAGGATGTTAAGTCTGCCCCCAGCTTGCTGTAGCTTGCTAACAATTTGTAAGCCAGATGTTTCTTCCGTGAGAGACTGTTTGCATGGTAAAGTACAGGCAAGATAGCTAAAGCTGTATTATTGGATTTTTGTGGTGTAAATGATTCATTTGATGGTCCCGCCGACCTGTGGTGCAATGTTTCAGTGTAAAGTTCAAGGTTTGCTTTGATGCTGTTAGTAAATGTGTTTTCCTCCTGAAGCAAATGTCTAAAACATTCCAAAACTGTGACAATAGCATCACAGGCACCAGTATTGGTGAGGCTCATTAAACAGGCCGTACAAAAGGATGTAAATGATCAACTCTGATTCACACTGAGKTTCATTRCTATTGCTCACCAAAGACAAAAATTGATAAAGCTACTGTGCACATGTTAWTTTGGCTTTGGTGTTAGAATWTTATCACATGAKCTAGTWKTCAGAAAAGTAATCACTRGATATACACCTACAGCTGCTTAACTCCCAGAGATAACTCAATTCCCAATGGTTAGCACAGCAAAGAAACTGTGATAAACAAAAAAAAATGTCTCATTGATATCTAATTATAAAGACTGAGCTAAAAATAGAGCTTTATCAGCTGGAAGTTTTTGCCAAAATATTATCTATGCACTAACCAATCATGCAAGATCTGTTTTTAAAACTAGCAGGGATATTTTGTTTTCTTGTTTCTGTTTTTGGAGGGTTAAAGTATTTAAAAAATAGTTTTAGGAATTTGTTTTATTTTATTTTATTTCTGTTGTACCAAACCTGAACTGAACCTCATAACCAAAAGGAGCAAACTGTTATTAAAGGCACAGTGTGTAGGATTTGTTGTTTTCAGCAACACCTAGTGGTTGAGTGGTTGAATCATCCTACCTGGTCCTCCCCCCACCCCCACCCCCGCTTCCAAACGCAAAGGAGTTGCTACGGTGTCTCTCAGGTGTCAAAAACCTTTGATAATTCCAACCACAATGTCTACCAGCAGATTTAGGGCTAGTGATGTTTCAAGTGGTAAGATTATGAGCTTTAATAAGTAAAATTATTCCATATACAATGACAGACAACAAATATCATATTTATAGTATTACAACTAAAACCGTTTTTGACGGCGCCACCGCAGCTTGTCCTTCATGAGCCTTCGTAGACAAGATGGCGGTGCAAGATGGTGGCTGCCTGTACTGGTGACCCGCGACCATGGAGATATAAACAGCTTTTTATAAGGTAAAAATAATAAAACAAGGTCTTTGTCTGCAATGATTAGACATGTTTTTTTATTATTGTCATTAGTGATTATCTCAATTTTGGCTAAACGAATTGACAAAATCCTACACACTGTGCCTTTAACTCTGATGGTAAAATATGTAATGAACCATAGTAGAAATGTTAATGAAACACTCAGAGAGTTACCATTCCCACATCGCAAAATGTGTCTGACCCAGTTCTGGCCCACACAGTGCACTAACACTTGTCCCAGATACCCCAAAGAATGAACACCCATTAGTGGCCAAGATGTGATTAGCCAGCGCTGGTCTATGCATGGGCCAGTTGCGGCATGGCCAGATTTGGTCAATGTAAATCAAAACCACAACTGGGTCAGCTGTGGCATGCCATCTTAAAAAAAGTACCACAATTATCAGACTTAGCCCACATCCAGTTGAAAAAAAATCACTTGCCATGCCAGCAGTGCCAGCTTCACATCAGATCTGATCCACACCTGTCTGCCATGTTGGTTAAATGTATACTTAAACAACTAGTTTGCTTTTAAAGTCAGCTAATTTTAAGATGGTTGCAACACCTAAATGACTTCAGGTAACACCAAAATGCTTTAAAACCTGAAAATTACTTTATTCACATACTGAGCTAAAATCTGGTGGGGTTGTTGCTGATGTTGCTGAATGACTCTTTTACAACACATACTCTGAGCTCTACACATAGCACAACATCTTTATTTAAAACTTTGGCAAAAAACTTTTGGTGTCAACCCTGTCTGTTGGCAAAATTATCCATTGATCACTAGCAAGGGTGGACTGGRGCAAAAAGGTGGCCCAGGAATTTAGTACCTGACTGGCCCATTCAAGGACCGGGCTGGCAGATGATGTCTGCAAATGCTGGAGGCCGATGGTGGAGGCAGATGGTGGAGGCAGTTGATGGAGGCGGAAACAACAAACCATCTCAGGGCATTGTACTAAATCTAAGGATGTAATGTTGAGGAATTAGTAAAGTTATTACAAAAGCAGARCAGCAGTTAGCTTGCAGGTCTCCCAAACATATCATACAAATCTTGCAAGATATTACAATTATATTCTCATGAGATCATGAATAACATTTACAAGGTATGGCCAACAATRAATAAATCCCATTCCTTTTCAGCATATCCTAATCAGTCTAAAACTCTGGCATGAAAGGCAGTATTGCTTCAAGGAAATTTTGGCCTTTCATCAGTCTTCAAGCAACTGTTTGCATTTATTCCTGCATATATTTATTTTTCTTATATGTCACAATACTGAAATATGAAATGCATCGGTTAAATGGACCGACTGGCCCATAAGTATTTCAGTTTGTAAAAATAATTGCTCTTTTAAGCACGTCTTTATCTCCTGCTGTGAATGTCTATGAAGTGGGTGCATACTGATTGTAATAATATGTTCACACACTCACACAACACACACAAACTTTCTTTTTGTCTCCCCAGGTGTGCACTGGTCCAGGTGTATGTCTTCACAGGAGCTCATCACTGCTCTAATGAGAATGATCACTGCTCATCTGTCTTCATCCACATCCAGCAGAGAGCACCTGCTACAATCTGCACATTTGAGTGTGTTTGTGCATGTTCATGTGTGTGCGCGCTTGTGTGTGTTAAATTACATCCAAGTTAAATGCATCTCATATGTGGAATATAAACACTGAATATGATAGTTATGCTTCCAGTCAAAGCAAACTCATGCCACAAGGAGTTTATTTTTTAATATTTTGTGAATAGGTTTGAGACCAGGTTTGAAAACCTCCAAGTTATGTTTGAATGTGACACATGGGAGGTTTTGATATATTGCTCAGACACAGACAATTTCCCTGTAGGAGTAAAATGGGTTCTGATTTGTAACAAAACCCCTAGTGTGTCATCTAAAAGAGTTTGACATCACATGAATTAGATTAGAATCAAATGGTATAACCCACCCATATGAAGAAGTAAATTTGAGGCCCCTGGCCTTGAAGACTCAAATTGGCTTCAGCTTTAAAATATTGACTATGCCAGACTTGTTAACTTTAATGAAAAAAGACTGATGTGCTAAAGTGATAGGCAGAAAAATACCTGTAAAACACAAACCCATAATAATTTCACACAAAAATGTAAAAATCAGTAAGAATGAACTAAAGATTGTAATAGGAAGTAATATTTTACAGAGCACAGTAGACTCAAGGTCTCACACTATACTCGAATAAATGGCAATGATCCAAGGTTTTTCATAGTAACTTGAAAGTTTTTAAATCATGTTTGTTGAATTTTGCCAAACCTAAAGTGCAGAATGACACAGCAAGACTCAAGTGAAATGTTTGCTCGCATAAAAAAAAGTTGACAAGGCAAAAGAAATATAACTTAACTTCTCAGAGAACCACAATTGGGAGACACAAGGCACTGTAAAAGGAAGCAATGGAATGACACAGAATATAAAGAGTACAGTAACTAATTACAGACAAGTACCAACACCTGGGGAAGAGACAACAAGGATCAGGTGAGAGCATGAGGGGCAGCAACTGAAAAGCATAAAGAAAATAATTTGGGGAAGCTGAAAACACAAAAAAATGCCAAGACTTTTTTTCTTTTACTTGGCAAATCCCATTGAGATCACAGATCTTTTTTCAAGAGAGGCCTGGGACTGAAGGCAACTTATTGTACATGTTTTTGGTCTGTGGGGGAAATTGGAGTACCTGGAAAAAAACAACACAAACACAAGGAGAACATGCAAATTCCACACAGGAAGACCCCAAATCCGAACCAGTGATCGAACCCAAGACCTTCTTGTTGTGAGGCATCTGTGCTAACCACTGACCATTGTGATACCTTAGAGCCTAGAAAAGCTTTTTGTTACCGAGGTAACCCTGGTCCTCTAATAACTGAGTGAGGTATCTCTCTATAGGAAGCGGCATGACCAATCATGGAAGCTCCAATGCCACCACGTCTGTCCCTGACCAACCAATACATGCTTGGCATGGGGGCGCCCTTCCCCTTTATAAGCGCCCCTGCCCGACACTTGGTATTCTTACCTGTCTTTCTTCCACGTGATCATGCAAGCAGGGCAGTGTAGTGAGATACCTYACTCAGTTTTYAGAGAACCAGTGTTACCTCTGTAACCAAAAGTTCTCTTTCAAACCTCGCTCAACTCCTGGATTGCATGCTCTGAGGCATAATAATACATCCGAGATGTAAATATTAACCCCCACCTAAGCCCCCTGTTGGGGACTAGTGCTGGGCTATGAACTCACCTCGAGGACCGAATATGCCAGCGATGACCCAGACATTCCAGGCTGTAGAACTTAATGAAAGTGTGAGGAGATGCCCAACTGGCAGCTGTGCAAATGTCTCCCACTGAAACCCCTCTGAAAAGGGCSAAAGAAGTAGACATACCTCTGGTGGAATGCGCTCTCAGTTTCTCTGGGGGCTGTAGCCCTTGGCATACACAGAGAGCCTCCACAACCCAGTGCGACAGTTGCTGGCTGGACAGARGCTTGTATGGTCCGGATCCCAGGACACAAAGAGTTGGTTACTTTTACGTAAACTCTTTGTTCTGTCCAGATAAACACGTAAAGTGTGCACTAGGCACAGTAGATTCAATTGTCTTTCATTTTCATCAGTAAATGGTAGGGGATGAAATGCCAACAGCTCCAGCGACAAGCATCTATATGCTGAGTCACTTACCTTAGGCACAAAAACAGGATTGAGTCGCAGCACGACCTTCCTGTAGTCTGGAGAAAATTGCAAACGTGATGCATGCACAGACAGAGTATGTAATTCATTTATACTCTTAGCTGATGTCAAGGCCAGCAGCAGGATCAATTTAAGAGACAGAAAACGTAAGTCTGCATACTATATGGGTTCAAAAAGCAAAACTGAGAGGGCTTCCAGAACCACAAGCAAAACCCAAGATGCGAAAAAAAGGGGCTTCACTACAGGACGCCATTTACGAGCACCCTTCATAAACCTTAGCAGATGCTGCCTCACTGGGCCCCCCCCAAAACCAGCATGGCATGCTGAAATGGCAGCTAAATATACTTTGATGGTGGAAAAGGCTTTTCCCTGATCCAACAAATCCTGTAGGAAGCATAACACCTCCAGAACTGAACACATTGGAATGAAATCACATTCCTGTTCTCACACCACCGCTCAAATACATTCCACTTAGCATTGTAAAGAGAGCGGGTGGACAGCACTCTGGCACTTTGAATGGTCTCAATGATGTTTAAGGGGAGACCACACTGATTTAAATTCATCCTCTCACGAACCAGGCTCGGAGTGCTAATCTCTCTTGCTGAGGGTGAAAAATCTGACCGCGTGCCTGTGATACCAAATCCTTGCGCACCGGCCACGGCTGTGCGCAAAGTAGGCTCGCCAGCTCCGCCATCYATGGCCTGCTGGGCCAGTGTGGTGCTATAATTATCACTGACAACTTTTGTTTCTCACTCTGTTCAGCACTGCTTGTTATCAGGCTGAGAGGCGGGAATGCGTACAGCAGTGTGTCCGGCCACGAATGTGCCAGCACATCCACTCCTAGTGGTGCGTCTCCGCTTCTCATAAGAAAGAACAGAGGGCACTCTGCATTTTTGCACGATGCAAAGAGATTGACGGATGCTCGGCTGAACTTCTCCCACACCTCTGGGTTGAGTGTCCACTCCCCGTAAAGCAGATTCCATCTGAGTAAATCTGCCCYGCTGTTCAGCGCCCCGGAAATGTGTGTCACACGTAATGACAGCAGGTGTGCACTGCTCCACATTATCAGGCTACGAGCCAGTCTGTGCAGCATCACCGAGTGGGTTCCCCCCTGTCGGTTTATGTTTGCTACCACTGTTGTGTTGTTTGTTCGGAGCATGACATGACAACTCTGAAGCAATGGTAAAAAATGTTTCAAAGCCAAGAAGGCTGCCAGCAGTTCCAGGTAATTATGTGTGCATGGCGGAGCACAAGGGCCCAAGTCTCGTTTACCGACCTCCCCTCGAAAATGGCTCCCCAGCCTGACAACGAAGTGTCTGTTGTCAGAACTTTCCTCATGGTCACCTCTCCCAGAGGCATGCCCATTATGAACATATCTGGGTCTCTCCAGTGACACAGCGCAAGCATACAATCTGGCGATACCTCCACCATGTCCCTGAGATGTTGCCTCGTATCCAGCCACAGAGAGGAGACCCATCACTGAAAATCTTGCATCCACAGCAGTCTCTGTGGGACGACAGAGATTACYGAGGCCATCAGGCCGGTGAGGTGCAGGCAGGTTCTTAAAGAGACCTGATTTCCCCTGAGGAACAGGGCGAGGTGCTGGCAATTTTTTATCACTCTCTCCTTTGTCAGGAAAACTCAGAAAGACAGTGTCTATTTGGAGGCCCACATWTTCTATTTTATGTGCGGGGATCAACACACTCTTGTCCTGGTTTATGCTGAAACCCAGGCTGCTCAAGCTATTTAACAGAGTCTGWGTATTTTCCTGCGCCTGCTCCCTGCTGAGTGCACACAAGAGAAAATCGTCCAGATGAGCRAGCACTCTGAGGCCCGCTGATCGAGCTGGATTCAGAGCCGCCTGCACACATTTGCTGAAAACCCTCGGCGCTAATGACAGTCCAAATGGAAGGGTTTGATATTTGTAGGCTACGCCCTGATAGGCGAACCGGATAAATTTTCTGTGTGCTGGATAAATGCTTATATGAAAATACCCGTCCTGAAAATCTATTGACAGGAGCCAGTCGCCAGTTCGAACAGATTGAAACGGAATGTTGTTCGTAAGAATTTTGAACTTGTATTTTCTCAGGTGTGAATTGAGGTACCATAAATCCAGAATAGGATGCAGCGAACCTCCTTTCTTTGGAATGAGAAAATAATGGGAATAAAAGCAGTCATTCATTTATTCCTCCAGCACAGTTCGAATCGCCCCTCGCTTTAGGAGAGAAGAAATTTCGGTCTCTAAAGCCTCCGCAGCTTGACCTGTGGCTTCTGACCATAACACACCTCTGAAAACCAGTGGTTTTGTTGTGAATTGCAACCTGTAACCTTTGGCAATCATCAACAACATCCAGGGGTGAACTGCGAATGCCCGCCACTGCTGTACCCTGACAGATAGTGGCCCCAGGGGCATGAAATTAAAAACTAGAGCAGCTGCGCTTCATTGCAGCAACAGACTGCTTAGCCATTTTAATTTTATTTTTGTGTACTCCGCCCTCGATATTATGCCCGGTTGCAAGAGTGACTTTTTTATTTGCAAACAGTGAAGTGTGCTTAGGAACAGTGAACTTTGTAAACCCTCTTCTCTCTGAGACAACCCTGCAGGGCGCTGGGGTGGGT
>NW_013952693.1:94911-103897 GCF_001266775.1 Austrofundulus limnaeus
AACTGGGAGTTGTTGGGGGAACGAGCGCTCTAGTAATTTTGAGCACAGACAAAACCGGGTTTGCCGTGACGTAAGAACGTACAGGACTCTGACATGAACTTTCGGCTCTCCTCCGCTTGGGTGTGGGAGGGAGCTATAGAGATTTATTATTAGGAGGACTGCAAATGTAAACTAACCATAGACTAAATCTAGTGCAATGTATGAAATGTTTTTTATGTTTATGTTTTAATTGCACATTGTCCTTACAAATAAAATTCCTTCATTCATGTCCCATGTGAGCTCAGGGTAGAGAACTCGGTGAGTGCTGCCTGCTGAGCTTCTGCTGGCCACCACAGCTCCTATGTCGAATGCCGCTTTTTCCCCACTGGAGCGTGGGAAGCATGGTCAGGAGCCCCCACAGAAGCTGCTGTGGTGAATGATTTCTTTCCCCACTGYTTCTTGGTCTGCGGTCCCCGCTGATGGGATGTTAGTTCTGGTGACTGGAACCTGGATCCCTTGTAGTTTCCACTGCGGCCCCTTGCTGCCATGGCTGCGAAGCCCTGAGCGAGCCGGTGGCGGCTGGCGCAGTCCCTCTTTACGTGGGAGACACAAGTCAAAAGCCTCACCCTGCTTCTTCCTTATGTTGCTAGCTTGCTGCATGGCTGTGACTGCCTCTCCAATCAACCCCTTAGCCCACGATGGGTCGAATGGGGAGTCCATGACGGACTGTTTGTCCTAAACATGCAAGCTGGACAGATTCAGCCAGAGTGACCTCTCTCCTGCCACTGCCAGGCCCATAACGTGGCCACAGCCCTGYACCACATTTCTGGAGACACTGAGAATGAGATCTGTCACCATGCATATCTCTTCCCAAACTGCTGGACTCTGGGTGCTCTTATCTAAAAGGAGCCCCATTATCCTGAAACCGCTCTGCTTGGTAGGCTGAAAGGAGCGTGGCCATGTTTATATTTGTAATGGACTGAGCTGCAGACCTGTACAACTTCTGGTACATGGAGGATGTGAAGCACTCCATCTTGCCTATGTGCATGGGTGCTGCAGTTGTCAGAGTGGATCGGCGGTTAGGATGAAGGTGAAAAGCAACTGACTGCTCCACCACCGGGGAGCCTGCAAGCCCCAGAGCCTCACTGTTAGCTATTTCTAACCCCGAGTAACCCCCGACGGGCACGCGGTGGCGAAAAAGCTTGTCCCAATACAGCCTCATTTCCTTCATGCATGAAGGAACAGCGGGCATGAACTTCTTCGCCTCTGTCTGACGGGAGGGCAGGATTTTTCCATCATATAAATCCCTCTCTTCACCCTTGTCATCCTGCAAAGCAGGCCACTCAATGGAGAGTCAGGCTGTGGCCCATTTACACACATCATGGAGGTCGACTTCACGAGGTGCGGGAGTGGGTTGAGGTCYATCACCGATGGAGCTGCTCAGTCGTGACAACTGGGCCGCGGGAGGGAGAATGGCGTCCACATTGTCATCCTCATTGTCCCCCTTGAGGAAATTCAAATTCATGTCCTCTTCCTCGTCCTCCCCGCCGATGTCCTCGTTCTCACCATCGAGAAGCTGGTAAAACAGCGGAGGAAACTGCTCGACGGGGCTCTCCAACTCCACACTGTCCCCCCAGCGCCTGCCCGCCTCAGAGAGACATGGGTCAGCTTTTGAGGTTGCAGCAACCYGCAGGTGTCTCTGCAAGATCTGCGGTGCCATGGGGCGACAGTGGTCACATGAGCTGGGGTCTGCCAGCGCCTCCTTAGCATGTTTTACCCCCATGCACATGATGCAGAGGGGATGCGGATCCTTCCCCGAGATGGTGAACCCGAAGGAGGCTGGACAAGGACGGGACTAGATGTCCTTAGCCTTGCCGCCACCTGACTTCCCCCGAGAGGAGCCAGTGTTCGCCATCCTGTCCACACTCAGCTTCGACAGCTCAAGATCAAGACAAAGAGGATCCAGGTAGTTGTTAGCTAAATGAAAATTTTCTTGATGAAAATGTATTTTTCTTTACAAAAAACATATTTCTTGACACTTTTTTTCGTAGGTCCAAATCACTTGAAAAACTCACATTCTGGACTAACCTTGATGGCTGAGTCTGCAAACAGTTAAAATTAGTAATCCAAGTCCAGGACCAACGTAGGAGCTACTCTGATCTTCACAYGGAAGAAAACGAGAATGCCAAGTGTCGGACAGGGGATAAGCACGTATTTGTCTATCAGGGATAGACGTGGTGGCATTGGAGCTTCCATGATTAGTCACACCTGAAGGCACTTCCCATAGTGAGACAAAGGTTTGAAAGAGAACTGAAATAAATCAATAATGAATAATGAAACAAAACACGGATTCTGACATTTCAGGTCCAAGATATTCTTATGTGGAGTTGTACTGAGACTTCCATCCAGTCTGCCACTGAGGTTCTCCCYACCTCCAACGCATCAAAAATTAAATAAGCAAATATTTAACTGAGTATCAAAATAGATTATAAATCTGCACAATACACACATGAAAAAAAGTTATTCTGCATCAGGGATTTTGAAACTGTGGCGCTCGCCTCCCCTAGAGGACACTGGAGGTTTTGACGGGAGGTTTGGAGTGAATCAGAAATGGGGGAAATAATGCAAGGCTTACGTTCACACTGCATGTCTTAGGCTGWGTCCAAACTGAGGGGCTGTGTCATTCAAAGGACTTGGCCTACCCGGACTAGGTAGGCCAGATCTTTGGTCGACTGTGAAGACCGTAAAAAAATGGCTGTGATTTTGGACAGTCTAGCCTTCAGCTTTAATGTGCAAATTTCCCCACTGTGGGATCAATAAAGTTTTATCTTATCTTATCTTATCTTTATTCCCAATCTTACTCTGGCATATGTTCTGTCAACTAGCAACCGTGAGGACACTAAATAGAAGCAAAAATAAATCAAAATTATTAAAATATCAATATATTAAAATTGTTAATATCATAACAAAATTAGCTTAAATGCAATATTTGAAGAACTAAGAGACCTGCTGTATGTTCTCATTTATTTCACTATATCAGCTCATTTGATTTCTGACAAAAATATTACAAACATGTCTACGCATATGACAAAAAGCCTAACAAGGCAGTCGCTTAAAACTTTTAATTATTATACGGCCAGATTATTCTCTTCTATTGCTTTGTCTGCCAGTTCAAGCAAAAATAAATAAATACATCTCTAGCCCGCTCACAATTCATAATTAGATAGGCTGAGCAGAGAAAGATCCATCAGACCTGTCCCTCAAACTGACGAAAAAGGAGGACATATTTGTGGGTTGCAATTGGAGGAGTCTTTGAAGTTGGACAGCCKTCAGCGCAGCGTAGTGACATAAGCGAAAAAGACAAATTCAGTCTCCAAAGGATGCAGCCCCTGAAATTGGACACAGTCTTAGATTAGATATATTTTCTCAGGTCTTTTTATTCCAGTGGCGTATCACATTATCAAAAAATGAGACCTCCTTCAGATTTCAACATGAACCGTTMACAGTTGAGAGGGCACCCATTGTGTGCACAAGAACTGGCGTCACACACAGCCGGCTTTGTTTGAGGAAGTAGTCACACATACTGTACAAGTGTTAGAGTGTGTGATTATGAAGTTCTTGTGTAATCAAAAACAATTTAATGATTTKAAATATGTGTTAGGTCCAACATTCTCAATTAATTTTGCCTCTTGATGGATTCTACAGGAGCAGTGCTACAAGCTGGAGATAAGATAAACTCAAAATATTGATCCCAACATGTTAGCATCCACATGGTTTGACACAAACTATCATCTGTTGTTGTAAATTTTTAGTCATCCAGCCATTAAAGTTTTCCTTTTTTTGGGGTGGGGTAACAGTTATTTGTTTACTTTCTCAGAGGKGGCTTTTGCTTGTAAACCCCTGCTTAAATGCATTCAGCAAAATATCAATACCAGTATTGGCATTACTATTGGTATCGGTTTCAAGTATCATGGCATTTTGTACAAGTATTTGTAAAAATGCTTGTATCAGACACCACTAATTTTAATGAATAAATATACTATATAAAAAAAAACAATTGAACAACAACAACAACACACACATAAATATAAGTATTCATTCTGCCTTAGTTGTATAGATCTTACAGCTCTTTATTTTTTTCCACATATAAAAAAAATCTATGCATGCAAGAACATCTTAAACAACTATGCAGTTTCTATCATGTTGGTTCAAAAATGTCTTGAAAACTTTTGGATTTAAAACCTGCAGCTGTTTAATCAACAAGGTTTGAAGGCTAAAAGAGAAAAAAAACAAATTTTGGAGGTTTTCAAAAAAAAAGAWAGAAGGTAAGTAAAAAAAACTTGAAATGGTTTTCACATCACTCGTATTTTTTTCACCTTATCTCAGCTTTGATCACTTTTTAAATGTTTAATGCTCTGACAGCTCTGAGAGCAACTCCTGGTACTGAAGCACACTGAGTGTCCATGCCTGTGTGTAAAGCGTGGGTTCAAATTTTAACAATCACATCTGCTATCTACCCATTTCAATCAAGTGGCTTTCTGGGAATAGAGTCACATTTGTTTTTTGTTTTTTTAGGCTTATTCCTGGAAATTTATTTACTGAAATCTGAGCCACAAGAGAGGGCAAAGCAACAAACATCGTATTTACCCCCAGAGGCAATATCAATTGGCTATTGTCAAAGTCTAAGTAGATTTTATGTAAAACTCCAAATCCATGCTGTTAGTATTGACCAGACGACAAAATGCTTGTTCATTTTTCCCTCAATCTAATTAGAAATCTTGTGGGTTTCTGACAGCTTGTTTACATGTGTGAGTGAGTGCCTGGTACAGAGTGTGTAATTTAGTGTGCACTTGCTATTGTGTGGACAATCATGTTACCTGAGTTTGTGTAGGAATACAAACTGAATTGATTGTAAATCTGGGATTAATAGGGGGAATATTGTGAAAAACTGATTGCTTTTTTTGATCAAATGAAGTCAATAATGATTCATGAAGCACTCAAAGTGGGACACATTGATTCTATTTTCCTCTCTAATCTATATAAATCTAGTATTTTGTTTCCCTCACTTCCAATTCAAATTCTCATTCTGCCTTAGTTGTATAGATCTTACAGCTCCTTATTTTTTTCCACATAAAAAAATCTATGCATGCAAGAACATCTTAAAACACCATGCAGTTTCTATCATGTTGGTTCAAAAATGTCTTTAAAATCTAGATTTCCCTTTTACACCAAATTTTGAAACCTGAAAAGTTCCCAAGACCTCAAACTTGGCTGAATGGTGGAAATGTTGAAAAACCTCCTATTATTATAAAGGCAACACCAACAGAGCTAATTTCCATGTCTCTAAGTTGCTCTTTTGTGCCCTCACCACGCTATACAGCCAGCACCATGTCTCCATGATTCTGCCATGAATGGCTGTGATTGCACAATGTTCCAAACTTTGTTCTGGCATGACTCTCTTGGACCWCATCAAGATGCAGCTAAATGCTCCAAAATCATGCCACACACAGCTAATGGGATAATGTGATTGTGGCTTAGACACGAGGATAGTGTGAATACTCCTACTTTAAATTTTTAATAACTAAATCATGCCAGTGTGCACGGGCCTCATGTCATGGACATACTGTCACCGCTGCCCCCATGCACCCTGACCATGACCTTGATGGGATGCTACCACAATAATAAACTACTAGAACCTTGCTGTCCACGTTTTCTGCATTCTCAAAACCATCATTATACCCTATCATGCTATTTACTCACATAATGCAGAGTCCACTGCATTCCTAATACAGACTTGAAGATCTTGCCAAGTCCTTGGAAATACTGTTCATACTGGCTGATATTTTTTTCTTTATGTTGTAGTGGGAATGTCAAATGAAGAGGCCTTATGATGCAACGGTGATTAAGGTTTCTCTGGAATGGCTGCCCTGATCCACTACCCTGATCATTTATAAAAAGATAGAGAAAGCAAATAGTAAACATTAAAATAGTCTTCATTTCACATAAACATATTCATGGAAAAAGCATCATTTGTAATACTGCCTACACATTTTTTTCACGTGAATTCATTCCATTAACTTTTGCTTTCTTTTTCTGCTCTGCTTCTATTCATTTAGTGGTCAATAAAATGAGCTCAATTCTGAAATTTTACCTTTTACTTACAATGTTACTGTTYTAAAAGGAGCGTAAAAAATAATTGCACAACAGTTTTCTATTAGTAACTGTCTTTTGTTTGTATCCTAAATCCCCCTCAACCCTTTGCAGGTAATTGCATGTCTTGCACTTGTTCTCCACTAAAGGGTCTTGATCAATCAGCAGCAGAAACAGAAAATGCCAGTCTCACTCAAAAGGTTGTCTCCATTGGATTATCAACATGTTGTCTTTCTGTTCTGTTCATCAGTCAGTCTTCCATGTGTACAGTGCATGGCTCAAATTTAGACAAGACAAATGGTGACAGTGATGGAGGGAAAAGGTCAGAAATGGCACTGTGAGAACACAAAGGGCACTATGATATTTCTGGTCAAATTTCATGCATGGCATTTTAATCATTAAAGCATGTGGAGGGCGACATCTAGTCACAATAATTGCATTCAAGGAGGATGCTTAAGTTCATCTATGGGGTAATGGCTGTTAAGTACCGAGCAGACTATGAAGGAAGTTATAATTTGCTGCACTTAATGCATA
The DNA here is from genome assembly GCF_001266775.1 of Austrofundulus limnaeus. Classification (NCBI taxonomy): domain Eukaryota; kingdom Metazoa; phylum Chordata; class Actinopteri; order Cyprinodontiformes; family Rivulidae; genus Austrofundulus; species Austrofundulus limnaeus. Next base: position 101,575 of record NW_013952693.1, read on the forward strand.
CATTCTGCTTCCTGCCAGAGTGAGCTGACCCTTAAGTGTGATGATGTTGTTCAGCCTCCAGATGCTAGGTCAGTTGGGTTCATTTATTCTGTCCAGCTCTGTGTCTTCCAAGTGGGTTGACATGAGCTATCCTTGGCCTCTGTCCCCACACACAGCCACTTCTAGGTCCAGACAAAGTCATTAAAGAATCAATTAACAACCTCAATTAAAACAAGATGAAGCAGAGCGGAGTTCATAAAGTGTGAAACGACCAAACGCTTTGGTTTAGACTCTTCAGATGTCAGTGTCTGTAGAAAAAGTAAATTAGCTAYTGGAATTTATTATTGCTGGTTAGTATGTCCAAAGAGAAATTAACCAGGGTTGGAACTTGCTCAAAATGTTAGTCAGGGAGGTCACGGCTGAGAGGCGGGGTACATTATTAGCAGGTCGCCAGCCCATCACAGTCCCCCTATACAAATAAAATCAAGTGCTTCTCCAATTATGAGCCCTAGGTCTTTCATTTGCTTTTACTAGGATATATAATGTTTGGGCTTCATTCAGTTATTTAGGTTGAAAACACATAGAAACACTGAGTCAAACATTGCTCATGCTTTACATCTTTTGATTATTTGCCCTTCATCTTCATCATCCTTCTCTCTCTAACMCTGTCCTTTGATACTTGCCACATTATACTCAACATCAAATTGCCAGCTAACTAAACTAATGGTATCTTTACTGCTTCAAAGGCTCGTCTTACTTGATAATGACTGTATGGAACATTGTGTGTCTCTGTGTAGCTTACCCCACACACTGAACCAAGCTTGTTATGGTAACCCTGCTCTAGACCGGTGTCTTCATTAGATTCAATACCCTTAGGGTCTTTGTGTAAATGTATAGAGCAGTGTCATGTACACGACCTGTCAGGATGTGTAGATGAGCGAGTGCATGTGAGTATGTCTGTGAGCTCCTAACTTCATCCCAAAAGCCTCTAGGCAGGCCACCAATCCTCTCCAATAACAATAAATACAGCATTACAGTGTTGCTAATGAAGATGGATGGAAACAAAGCCGGTGAAATAAAACTATGAGAGAGGAAATGTAAGTACTCTTCAACAGCTGAGCAGGTTAGAATGTACTTATCCCTCTCTCGGCCTTCACTAGTGGCTATCTGAGGTAGAGCAAACAAACTTACCCAAAGGACAAGCTCATGAGGTTTTCAACTCTGTTTATGTAACACAATCTTTGGGGTGACTGATGAGATTAGTTTGGCCCTGTTTCTGTTGACAAGCTAAGAAAGGGACTGTCATGCTAACATACAACCATTAATGCTGCAGGTGGTTATTGAAACATTGATGCAAGCAAGATGAAAAGATGTGAGAACCAAGCAGTGCCACGGCCTATAGGGAATAACTGGGTTGAGGTTCTTCCCCTTATCACACTACTCTAGGTATGGTCAAGCTGCCTAAATGGCTGTCATGTGTCAACATGCCATCTCTGGTTCCCAGGAGCTAAGAAATGTTCACCTAATTAAAACCTTCTTTCCTTTTACCCTCAGGGAGGCATGGAATGGGGATTGTAGAGACAGAAATGGTGAAGGAGGTAGATTCTAGTGGTTATTTACTAAAAAAAAAAGGTTATACGATTGTGCAAGTACAATGAAGAGAGGGTGACACTAAAAAGGGAGATGTTACCTTACACAATTCATTATTGCATTGCTTACGCCAGTTGTTGCATCCTTCCTCTTACTGGAATGCACTTTAAGTGTGTTTTTCATTTACACTAGAAGCAAATGAAGGTTTGCGCTGCTACAGAGAAAATACCCCTTGACTGGTTGTTCGGATGGGTTGCCATGGTGAAGACAGTTATTAAAGCTATTAAAGCTGCAGGCTCAGGGTTAAATGGGAGCGCTGACTGCTCTCACTGTCACATTTTAAACAGAAAAGGACCGAATTAACATGTAAGAATTGCAAAAATGTGAAAAAAATGAAATTGGAAAAAGTGTAGCTTATCATAACAAAAAAATGTCTGAAAAAAAACAAAAAGTACTCAAGTGTGGGTGAGATAAATATGATTAGTTGCACTCAAAGCAAAGCACAATCCCTCCTGGCTCCTAATTGATTTCTTTTTTATAGCAGATGAAATAAAAGAATATAGAGCTCCAACAATAACTTTCCTATCTAAGCTCAGAAGGGGGCTTTATTACACTGTAAAAGACAGGGCTCATTCATCATTACAGTGTGATATGTACTACAGGAACTTATGCTGTAAAGCAGGAAGCATTGTGTGTGTGTGTGTGTGTGTGTGTGTGTGTGTGTGTGTGTGTGTGTGTGTGTGTGTGTGTGTGT
>NW_013952693.1:105060-107114 GCF_001266775.1 Austrofundulus limnaeus
CTTTTCTGGATCTCTGACAGACGGACTTCAATCTCTGAACTCGTAAAGTTTTTATTTTTTCAGTTTTCGCTGTAATTTCTCATGAATGAACCCTTGGATCTGAGACAGGAAACATAGCCTTATATGGTGTTTTTGGGGTGGTAATTATGCTAATCTCCTCTCGCGTGCACGAGCAGCTGGATAGGACAGGTGGAATTTACGCAGCTCATTTACACACTTTTCCTGAAGATAGAAGAGTTTGTTGAATCTGACATGACATGTTCATACGAACCCTTTGTACGAACAAAAGTAAGAGAAATTTAGGAGAAGAATACGAACATGTTCTTGCATGAGGCCCAATGACTAACAAATACTACACTAAATGTAAACTAGCTACTGCAGATTAAGGATTTGCCTAGTAAGTACCACACAACTACAGACAATATTAACGACATGTGAAACATGTTTTTTTTAAATAAAATTTCAGTCCATCTTGTTTATGTAAACCAACTTTGGTAGCTAACTTTTGATTTAATACAATAATACCAACATATAAAAAACAGATTGTAAAGTTGGTTCACTTGTAACAGCATATTAACTCCAAAAGCAACACACACTACATGTCTTGTATGGAAAACAGTATGCTTCTAGTCTTCATTGTTTTCAGCTTTCTCTCAGTACGATGAGTAGTAAAAAAACAAATGAATGGTCCTGCCTAACAACAGGATCTAAAGTGAACTGTGTCAGTTTCAAAAATTAATTTCAAACTTGTTTTATGATCTATGGAATAATCTTGGGGTATTTATTCCTAGTTTTGTGATCTGTTTTGGCATTCAAATGTGGTATTATTGTGATGGTTTTTATTTATTTATTTAACAGGTCTCTTTTGACAATGGTTCTCTTCTTAGATTAATTAAATTAATCTAAGTAAATGATGAGCTGGACCCAAAAACAGACATGGAGGAGGAAGGTTCAGGATTGAAAAAAATGTCCAAGCAAAACCAAGGCAAAAATATAAAAGCAGCAAACAAGATAATCAATCAATCAATCAATCAATCAATCAATAAATAAATAAATAAATAAATAAATAAATAAATAAATAAATAAATAAATAAATAAATAAATAAATAAATAAGATAATCTGACAAAATAAACCAAAGGGACATTTGCACATTGAGGTGATAAGGGAGTGGCAACTGATGTGCAGAATAGGGACTGAAATTAGGTGGTGATAAAATGACATTTACAAGGGCAATGGACATCAGAACATTATGACCATCATCACAGAAACAGAACATACCTCTTCTGGGTAAACTCAGCTCTCACCCAATGACTGCTGGAGATAGGGATTAGCTCCCTGTGACCCTGCACAGAAAAGCAGACTAAAAGAACAAATAGATTGAAAAAAACATGTTTGTATCTCATTCCATCAATCCATTATCTCTACCTGCTTATTCCTTTCCAGGTCACAGGGGTCACTGGTGCCCATGTCCAGCAGTCACTGTGCGAGAGGTGGGGTACACCCTGGACACATCTGAAGTTCCATCACAGGGCCTACTTTATTTCCAGAAGAAGAGTTTTTAGATTATGCAAGACAGAAAACTAGTCAATAAATTTGAACCTGGAAACGTTAACTGTTTTAAGGTTCAGATCTAGAAAAGGAGAAAAGGCAAAAATTAAAGTTCATACACATTTTTAAAACCATGGTCAGACTTTTTTTTTTTTATCTGAAACTCAATTTAGGTCACGGCATTTTGACATGTAAACACTTTCTTTTTTAAATCATTCACTCTGAAATGGGGGCAGCTCTGTGTTTGTCCATGTTTCCTTAGTGCTTCAACCTTAGTGAGACATCAGGCTATTAATTCAATGCTTTTAATTTTGTACCCTATTTTTATGAATCATATCAAAAGAATGAAGCTAAAACTCTTCCTACTGTCGGCCCTCAGGAAAACAAGTGAAGTGTTTTGCTGCCCCCATTGAATCAACCAGCACTTCTCAGATGTGAGATGGACCAGGTGTAAAGAGACCTGCATGCAGTGTGTGTGTGTGTGTGTGTGTGTGTGTGTGTGTGT
>NW_013952693.1:109219-110721 GCF_001266775.1 Austrofundulus limnaeus
GGGTACAGAGGTCCGGGCTCCAGGGCACACCCCCTCCAGGCCAAAGCCCGACAGGGCCAGAGTCCCCGAGCCCCAGCAGGTAGTCACCAGGCTTGCCAGCACACACCCCAGCGCCCAGCCCCAGACCCCGAGAACCCCCAGCACGCCGGCGGCCAGCCGCACACCCCACCGGGGGGCCGAGTAGCAGCGGGCCCCCAGATAAACCAGCAGGGGGGACAGCCCAGACCCCAGCCTGACAAATACCCAAACATACACATACACAATCGCACCATCCCACCCTCATCCTCACCCTCACTCAATCAAAGACATACAAGGACGCCACATTCCACTCATACCCTCGATACACACTATATACCCCCCAGGTCCAGGACATGCACCCACTCCCTACTGGAGGCAGCACACACCCGAACCCAGGAGGTAGACCCAATCATTCTGAGGTGGAGAGGAGCAGATAGCCAACACCCGGCCCGGGCCGCACCAGGACGCCCGGCCAGCTAGAATTAACTAGATTCTAGAATCTAATCAACTAGACGAGACTTGGCTGGACATAGAACAAACTTTATGCGATAATATTTGGATTTCGGATCTTCAATTTCTAAGCGCAAACATAAAACGACATGCTTGCTTTAAAAGCATTAATATCAGCTCATCTCTGATAGCATGGTAGGAATTTCTGAAAATGACAAAGTCTTCTCTACTCTCATGTAGACAAACACCCATCTGGAACAATCCTGACATCCTGCAACAAAACAATATGTTAAACTTTCCAGGTTGGAGAAGTAAAGGAATTGAACATCTGGAACATATACTGTATTTGAAGGTGTAGACTTTATTCCATTTAATAAATTAATAATACAATATGGCATAGACAGGAAATACTTCTTAGAATATCAACAAATTAAATATATAATTAAATGTAAATTTAAGCTTAATAAAACATTAATAGAGACACCAGTAAGTATATTGGAACTTCTTAATCTCAAATCACCCTGTATGTACTGTATGTAACAACATGAGGCATCTTCTGAAATGCTTATATCCCAGTTTTTATTGCAGCCTTGTGGAAATTCAGCATTTCACCTCATGTGACTCATCATTTTTACATACCGTTATTGTGTTTTGATATTGCGGTGTAACAAATTACCTTCATCCCGCCTAAGCCTAATTGTGTTGGTCTACTTGCGTTTTGGAAGCACAATCAGTTATATTGACATATTAAATCTGGCTTCCAACCTCGTGGTTGCAAGGTTTGGAAGCACATAGTGAAATCTTCTGATTAACTGGAACTTAAAGAATTCCAAATTGCTATCTAAAATCTACAATAAGCTATCTAGAATAGACGACTCAATATCAATACATGTTGCTAAATGGGAAATGGACTTATCAGTCAACTTTGACCAAAACACCTGGTCTAAAATATGCTTGGAAATATTTAAAATAACTAGAAATTCTAATCTACAATTAATACAATATAAAGTCCTCTATAGAGCACATTATACAGG
>NW_013952693.1:119641-121246 GCF_001266775.1 Austrofundulus limnaeus
GTGTATAGTTAATTTTAATTAAATTAATAAATTTTTGAACTGAATTGAATTGAATTGTTCTATGTTCATTTCAGTAGATTTAAGAACAAAATATTTCTCAGTAAATAAGTGATTTTATAACCTAAAAAGACAAAATTTTATACCCAAAAATACGTCTTAGAAAGGGAAATGCGGACTACCATTTGAAAGGAAGCAAATAACATCATTTTGTCTCTCTATTAGCAGGTACAACTTTTACATGAGTCTATGTTTTGCAGTTCAGACTCACTAAAGGCCATCACAATCTCTTTCCAAAGCCAAACTCTTGTGGTCACATGGGAGTTTCTGCATGGCCCGGTCCCTTCAGCTGGTCATCGATAAAGTTTAATATATCAGCAGAACCACTTAAGTGTGAACATCTATTGAGCTTCGGGCCAGCCATCTCCTTAAGTGATGAGGCTGGATATAAAAGTTATCTGTACAAGACAAACAAACTGCAATTTCAGCCTGTGTTATGATAGTAAACCATCGTTAACCAGCTGAGGGGGTCTCAGGTCGTCTCCATGGTTAACAACACAGTAGGAAAACCATAACTCGTTTTCTCAAGAAAACCATAGTGAAATTAAGTTATCTCAAGAAAGTGCTCATCGTTTTTTTTGTGATGACATAATGAACTTGTTTTCTCGAGAATACCCTAATTAATTTGTGAAAACCATGGGAAAAAATATCAGTGGAAAACGTCTGGCCTTGGCTTCCATAGATAACCAAAGCACCTTGAACATAATGTAATTTTTGTGCAGAAAACGATGCGTTTTTCGAAATGATATGTCTGAATAAACAGGAATCCAATTGGATTTCTTGTCAAAACTTTATTCTCAATCTTCTGACTCCAATCAGGTTCACAGTACAACACACAGGCCTCAGCATAAGTCCTTGGGCTGAATTAAAACTAAACACAGGAGCCCTGCTCTGAGCAGAGACTCTCCAACACACTAACAACTTCTTTAATTTAATAATGAATTCACATTATAATGTACATCTCTCCCTGGTTACGCCCCTGGAGGTGTTGTGTTTTACRTAAGATGTAAATTATAACTCATTATTGTTTAGGCTAAAAGAAAGAATACACRATAAAACACACCAACTCTTTGTCAGCTTTAAACTTACAATGATCAGAAAATATAAAATACAAAACTGCATTGAATATTCAATTAATCAGTTACAAAATTTCCTTCATTAATAGAAGTTAACTCATCACTGTACTTTTGACCAAAATGAACACCAGAATGGGCAAAAACATATTTTTTCATCACACTTTAGCAACACCATTGTAATTACATGAGCAGCCATGTCTAAAAACATTGTAAAATAGTTATTTTTAATCATTAAAATGATCACAACAGACCTAGAGTGTTCTTTGCAGATCCATATTACTGGTCCTGTATTCCAGTTGTCCTGATCTGGATCAATCAATAAAACTATAAAAAGTATTTACCCTCTTTGATGTTTTGTTTTTATTTGTGTTATCAATCAATAATGGTCAAAATACATATATATTTCTATGAGTCATACCAATTAAATAAAATTATTTAATGAAAAATAGGTGCTTTAATAAATAGTCTGTCC
>NW_013952693.1:121530-124092 GCF_001266775.1 Austrofundulus limnaeus
GTCTATTCTTTTATTATTTTTTTACATTAAAAAATGAGTTTGTGTTTTTGGGGAGTTTTTTATGTGTAAAGAAGGCCAATTTACATTTACTATAAAGTATTTATGACTGCAATAAAAGCACATACTTTGTWTAGGCACTTTAAGTTAAGAATGGGAGATGTACTCAGTTGGATTTAACCCCAAATGTCTGTGATAATATCACATACTCCTACAGAACGTACTTCCCACAAACTAAAGTTTTATATGGCGAARTCGGTCATTTGACAGCTGAGAGTGAAATATGTCAGGCAAATGAGGTTTAAGAGTTTTAAGACACCCCTCACACATCCATGGTTAATATTTAATAATGAATGACAGCAYTATATTTTGTTGGAGGGATGAATCGAACTTTGTAAACATGCAGTAGTTCCCACATGACATTGTTATAAAGTGGCTCTGAGCAGCCTGTGGAGAACGGATGAAGCTGTAATGCTACATGTGTTCACCCCACTTACCGCAGCAGTGGTTGATGTTTTTCAGGTATAACAAGCAGTCACTGGTTTGTCCGTCATCTGTATTGCAAGCAGACACTTGCAGTCAGGGGGAAAAAAAATAGACGAAAACCCAACATATTTCAGCCACTAAGCCAAAGGAAATCACCACAAACATTATCCATCTGCTAAAAGGCACTAGGTTGATCCATCCAGAAAATGCCTACAGATAGGTTAGAGGTCTCGGAGTAAATCCTCAAATTTGCGCTGTGCTAAATGGAGCATTATGCAATGCTTTGGCGTTGCTAACTATGGGCTTTTACTGAACATSTTGTCCTGACGCAAATCCTGCCAACAGCAACCAGACAGGGGAGGGAAGACCATTTCTGACCCTGAAAGCATGCAAGTTCTTCCTGAGATGTAAGGACACACTCCAAGTGTTAAACACATGCACACCTAAATGTTTTTTTCCACTGTAAATATTCTCAGTTTTAAAAGAAATTAACCAAGGCATTGCTTTCTCTTTCTTGTTCACATCATGTTCTGCTCAACTGCAATTAATTAGTGGGGAGTAAATAATACAGTTTTATTTAAACCCTTATGCCTTTTCATTAAAGTAAATCCCCATATTGCAACAAGCTAGGGGAACTGGTGTGTTAATGGATAATAAATCTATATTCAAGGAGATGGGCAAGAGGAAATCCAATTTATGTTGAGGCTCGCCACCAGATCCCCACTTTTATCCCCCATAGGCGCCTGGCTGGAGAAGTAATCGGCTTTGTGTAATAAAATGATGATGATGACTTCATCTGACATTTGTAAAAGGAGGAGCCCCAGATTTCTGTAGGTCTGTATTATCAGCGTCTATCCAGTGAATTAATCCTCAGACAGAGACAGGGTGTTTTTTTTTTCCTTGGGAGTAAACACAGGGGGTTATATTGAGGTGAAGAAAAGGAGTGTTTGGTGAGAGTCGTGTTTGCTTTGTGTGTATTCCCTTTTCGCCACGTGCATGCGTACACTGGCTTACATGCTCTCACCGTGTTTCTCTGAGCTCTTTGGCCTTACCTCCCTCACCTGCGACGTGGAGGAGGATGATTACATACCGGGAGGTCAACTTTATCTCCATGGAGATGCCTGGAAGGCGCGTTGATACAAGAGATACAATGCGGAAAATCTCTCCATTACCTGCAGTGGCAAGACAGAGGAGATAGAAGGCRGAAATAGATAATGAGGTGCAACTAGATCGCTGTAAGAACCGCTCCGTAAAGTCGTGTTTTCAGACGAGCCTCAGCTGATTCAGACTAATGATCAGATTAACACACATCGCAGCCTTTCCATGTCAGTGGCYTCAAAACACTTCAAATCTTCACTCCTGACATGCATTTTCTTTTTTGCTTCAAATCATCCATTCCCCATCCTCTGCTAGATTCCGTCGTGTTGGGGTTTTCCTCTTGTGTCTTCCCAAGAACTATAGATTCAATTAATGTGGCTGCGAGTTAAGTGGGCCCTCAGGGTTTAAGGTCTGTCATGTCAGATGGATCTGTTTGTGTGAAGAAAAGGAAACATCTCACAGCCAATTGTCGGGGAGAAAGAGAGGCCCAATCTAAGTATACCCTTCGCAAGCTCACAATGCTTGAAGAAATGTGATCTTAGAGCTTGAAGGCTCATACAAGGAGATATGAGGTGGGCCATAACAGTCAGAACGTCCTCCTTTAGCTGTTAGGGGGTGTAACCTTATTCTGTTTCAAGATGTTGAGGCATGAAATAATCTTACAAGTGTATTTTTTTACTGTATAAAAGTGAGACAGCATCTGTCTCTATAGTTTACAACAGAGTTAAGCCTGYTAGTTAAATTAGTAATATTTCAAATGTTATTGTCATTTGAAATGTACGGAGCCCGCGAGGGGACATGGGGGATTTTTTTTCTTTTTGCGTTCCTACGCAAAATTATTGCGTTACCTCGCAATACCTTTTGCGTTCCCTCGCAAAAGTAGTTTTTCACTGTTGTGCCTGCCCATTTATTAACAAACTCACATGTTTACCATTAGCGAGTTAGCCTACTGCTTTAATTCAGCTTCAGAATGAATATATC
>NW_013952693.1:126497-128950 GCF_001266775.1 Austrofundulus limnaeus
GTTTTTTTTCTGTCCAAAAATCAGTTCTGGTTAAGTGATAATGCTACAGTGAAGTTAATGTAAGCATACATATTCAATGTTGTTATTTTTTTAGTGGTTTTCTTTGGCTTCACACGTTTTTCAAGGGGTACTCTGCCCTGTGCTGATTGTCAGCTGGGACATTCTCTTGCACCTTGCAACCCTGTGCTTTATAGATAATGGATGAATGGAAGAACACACTCCACCAGAGACTTACTAGATATTGCCCTTGTTGCAGACATTGTAGCAGACAGATTCTGCAGATTGTCAGATAAATAATGACATGATGCAACAATTCAGGAAAACCCCCAGAGTGGAACTGGGAGGTTATAGATGAAACCACATAGACAACACAAATTTCTTTCTTATTGTTTTATACCCTGTTTAGGATTTGAGGCCTTATCAGCAAATTCACAATAAAAGGAAATATTGAAATTTAGTAGAATGAGTTTTAGTTATGTTAAAATTAAACTGTTAAATTTGTCTTGAATGGACACGGCTTCCCTAAAGATGTTTACCATTCTCTGTAACAAAATTATGGTCTGTATTCACAGATCAGCCATTCCTTTTTTTATTTTATTGTTTAATTGCTTTTATTTGTTTGAAAACTGTATTGAAAATGTTTAAAATAATAAAAGTAGGCAAGCCATATTTGAGAATCACAATGGTCTTCTTACAGGTTTGATCTCTTTATTTGTCAAATAGGCTCCAGAAGAGGATGGCAATTGTTTAATTGCTGAGAGGTTTCTTACTTACTTATTAATTTATCTGTAGGATGTGACAGATATTATAACAATAAATATGGCATCATTTCTACTGTTCTCTTTTAGTGTGTTACCCCTTTCCAAAATGTACTCACACAAACTCAAATATAAACGAAACATGATTTCGTTCTGAGTAAATTTTCATAAAAATTTGATTTGGTGCATCTGAAAATTGTCTGTTTGGCATTGTTTCCTCTATCATCTCCTTTTCTCTACTCCAGTCTGCTCAAGGTTTTATTCCTGCTGATTTTTCTGTCCATTTTCTCTGAGGGTAAATCAAGGCAAGGCTTCTCACTTATCGAATTAAAAGTGATCAGTAAGCATTAGGCAGAGGTTCTTTGCCTGTTTTCTCTCTCAGTATGTAGGCATTAGGACGGCTCATGCAGCGACTACAGCTTGTGGTCTACACTTGGTCAAATCAAGGTAGGAAGCCAAGGTCGAGCTGGAGACTGTAATTAGGCCTGTGAAACCCCACTGGGGTGTCATCTTCAGGATAATGACGGTAAGAGAGTTGGGATACACTGCAGGGCCGTGTTCGATCCTCAGAGAAAGGGCAGGCTTCAGAGAAATCCCAGCCTGCCTGTGGATACAGTGAGAGAAAGCTCAATATGGTGGCACTAAGGGTACAAAAATACAGACACAGAAACACACTGTGGTACAGTGCAAGGCCTCTTCTTTATTAGAGACTCATAAAGGCTTGTCTCCATGGCAACTACCTCATTAGAAAGTCACTGGTGGTGGTCAGAGCTCATGCACCTCCTCTGTGTCTTTTATTCTGCTTTTGACTTTTTTGTAGTCCTTTTCCATATTTGCAGTTTAAATACCATCTTCAAAAATAATTCTTACGAGTTGTAATAAATAATAACTGTCGAGACCGTTAATTTGACAATGAGGAAAGGAAAAAAAGAGCATGCTTTCATCCTTTGTTTGAATCAAAGAGTATTTCACTTAACCAAACCTATCATTTCATTACGAATCTGAAGCTATAATGAGCAGACAAAAGCTAATTGTCTGCACTCTATAATTTCAAACTGATGTCACACATTTCATCTTTTTTTATTTTCGTATTTCACACTGAAAATGTGTGACTTGAAATGATTGGGATTATAAAGACACTTGTGTTCTTGTAGTAGAAAAGGTCAAAATTTTTCACCGGATGAGCTTTACATACCTTATTTCCATGTGCCATCACTATGTGTCCTATAACTAAAACAGAATGTGTAGTAGTAAGTCCTTAAGGGATTGTGTGCTTGGCATGAAAAGATGATTTTTGCACTGGTATCTCAAGGCCTACAATTGACTGAAGAGTTGGTGTGGTGGTAGCTGAGTCTGATCCCGAACACATATTCCAAGAGCAAATTATTATTGTTAGTTTAAAATTTTGCTCTTAACTACTTGGAGTCCACTTTGTTTGTTAGCAAAATAAGCCCAAAAGCACAGGACGGATTTTGCTGAAACCTATAGTCAGTGGTAGGCAGCACTAATCCAAATAATTAGCTCCGCAATTTCTAAAGCGCTTATGAAAATATTTAGGTCTGCAACTTCAAAAGTGCTTATGCCATGGAAAAACTAGCAGAAGCTAATTTTAAAAGCGCAAGTTCAATTTGACACTTACAAGCCGGCAAAAATTCATGTACAATATATGCACAACACTGCCAAGTAGTGGTGAAT
>NW_013952693.1:130434-132354 GCF_001266775.1 Austrofundulus limnaeus
CCTAATAAAGTGGCCGGTGAGTGTAGTTATTAGTGGTACTGCATTTTAATTTTAGAAAGCGCAAATCCGCTTATGAATTATAAAAATTAGTAAGACCGCTGAAGTGCAAATGAAATATTTGGGTCTGCAATTAGTGGATTTGTGCTTTAGCAGGCAGGTGCCCACCACTGCCTATAGTAATTAATCAGAAGGCGCCCTGAACTGGCTAAAAATTGGAGCTAACCCATATCAAGGTGGTCATCATAGACAAATGACTTTGGAAAATACAGAAATAATTCTAATTCAGTCTATTGTACATACAGACAGATTTTTTTTTGTTTGTTTTCCAGCTGCTTCCTTCTTCAGGGGTCACCACAGCAAGCAAACAGAAAACCTTGGCTGTTGTTTTTATGCTGAATGCCCTTCCTGATGTTACCACAGACCACTCTACCACAGCACCCTGGAGAGCAGCTGCGTCTTGCTTAAAGTTCCAGAGTGGGGCAAATGAGGGTGGAGGAAGATGTGAGTGCTTCACCTCTTCCACAAAAATCTTGATGTAACAGTCAGAGGATTCAAACCAGCAACCTTCTGATCACCGGCTCACCTTCTCTAACTTCTGCAAAAATGCTCCCCCCAGTCATTTTTTTAAATATATTGTACTAAACTTTGGAGTATTTCAAGATTAGTCAACACATATTACTTATGCTACTTGTGTAATAATAACATGATAATTTGAAATTTACCATGGGGTGGGATATTATGCAAAAGCGACTTTTTWAACTTTATATCATGTTATAATGCATTACCTCAAACAAACACACCTAGAATGTTGCTTTGACTCATTTGTGCATGTTTGAGAAATGCTTGAATTTCCTGTAGTAGCCATATGGAGCTGCCTAAATGATTGCTGGTACAAAGCACCGCCTATTTTTACAAAGCTCCTCCCTGGAGCTCAGTCCCCAGCCGAGCTCCCGCCTTAAAGAGCACCCTTCCCCCAAAGCACTGTAGTGAGGATGTGCTAAAGTGTGAGTGCTGGAAACGGTAGGAGGTTCTTAAAGAGACAGAATAATTTCAAGGTGTTTAGAGAGGATATGATGCAAAGGCAAATTTATTTTGTTATATACAGCATTTTCATAACAACTCAGGGTAACATAGTTACTTGATTGTGGTATAAAATTGAAATATGTGCCTGGAAAATACCCGCCCCCTTCAAGTCACCACTGTCGGTTAGCAAAATATCTCATGGACCACTGGCCACACTTCAATAAGCCTCTCAGAAAGTAATCACTAGATGTAGTTTTCCAACTGATTAGCTTTTGGACTTCAAGACAGTTGCCACAGCTAGTCAACTTCGGCAACTCACTTTTACACCTCAAATTGAAAGCAGAGAGTGATTCACATCACTAACTCAGAGCTTAATATCTTACGTCACATGAGACTGTGCACAACGTTTTCAAGGTWTGACCACAACAGCTAMAACTCTGTTCTTTCTCAACACAGGTTGGCCTTATTCTAAGACTCTGTCATGAAAGGAGGCAGACAATATGCATGCCTTCAAGTRATGCTAGGCTTTTAATTTGACCAAATTTTCATTTTCACCAAAGTTAAACATTTACAACTCTTGGACACGTTGCTTCTAAAGTGACAGTTCAGAAATTTTGAGATGGCGTTTTGAGGACAGGTTATGAACTATTAAAGGGCCAATATTATGTGTTTCTCAGGCATATATTTAAATACTATACCATAATAAAGTATATATGTCACCTTTGGCTGTTATTAAAATGTCGTTTTTATGTTTTAATAGAAAATAAACTTATATTCTCATCACTTCCTCTTCTAAAAGCCTTGAAATTGGTCTGACTCTATGAGAACCTCCTTCTGCTTCTGTTCCGTTCCGTTTGGTGTGTGTGTGTGTGTGTGTGTGTGTGTGTGTGTGTGTGT
>NW_013952693.1:133556-141693 GCF_001266775.1 Austrofundulus limnaeus
GGGGAGCAAAGAGGAGTGATTGAGGTTGGCGGTCCAATCTCCTTCTGTTAATGAGCGGTCATCGACAGACCGGAGTTCCCACACATCCAAACAGACGACTCAGAAAGATGTGTTCAATCGTAGAGGAAAAATTAGCACAAACTCTCATCAGTGCTCCGTCGTTCCAAACATTTATCAACAATATTCAGGTTTGTCTTTTTGGAGTGGCCTCCAGATCGCTTTGTTGTAGTTTATTGTCCCACATAAACACAAACATAAATGCGCTGTCTTGGGGTCACAGTTTGGACCTTTTGACCCGCCTGGTCAAAGGTCTCACCCAATCAAGACTCAAAATGTGAACAGAAGGGGATATGGACTCCCTCGACTGTTCATTATAGCTCCCGTCTTCTTATATACACACAGTATGTGTGTGTGTGTTATACAGTACATGTGTTTGTGTGTCTTTGTTTCAGTCTGGCACCAACTGCTTAACCCTGTTCTGTCCCAGACCACCTGAGCCCGTGCACTCGATATCAGAGACCATGACTAGTGGTTTTTTTTTTTTTTCTCCACCAGGGTTTGATTGTTAGCAAGACTTGTGTCACTCTGCCTTCAAGGTTAAACAGGACTCTGGGAGTAGGGGGTRTGTGATGGTTGGGGTTCTTAACCTGCAAACGAGTGTGGAGTCTGACAGTCAAGGCTATCAAGGCGCTGATATCCCACCAGAGCGAGGAGCTGAAGGAGACTAATCCTTCATACATAATAGATAGCTAAACCTTCTAAAACACAGAGACACAAGCTGCCTGCACCAAAGAGGTCCTGCAATCGCTAGAACAGGTCAGGCACGAGGCGTTCTCCTCCCCGACATCCTCATTAATACACAATTACAGCAGTCTTTTACGCTGACACTATTGTGTCCTCCTGGAAAGCCAGCTTTTATTTGAGACAACAGATAAACCCATATAATATCCGTTTTCACCTCCTCAGACTAACATCACAGCTCGCTACAGTCACTTTGCATTTGTCTGTCGTACTGTCATAATCAAAACAGGCATGCAATGAGTGGAGCACAGCCTGGAGTCACTATATGTTAGAAAGATAATAAACATAAACAGCTTTTAATTACCACTCCACGGGCGCTTTGCCAAAGCTGAACAACGCATTTCAAGGTAAAGAGATGCTACACGCTTTTAACCGTTCTTTTAAAGCTGTGTGTTCATGCCAGCGATATCAGAGTCGACACCCGAGGAAGGGCCTTTTGATCAAGTGGCAGTGTGTTTTAGTCTTTGTGGAACTAAAAATTTATTTGTTCTGACATATTTTTTTTTGTTTACTGCATTTATTTTTTGTAGTCTCACACACTTCTTTAAGCCTGTTTTAAGTTGAGTCTTGCTTTGCCATATGTTGGATTTAAAAACAGCAGGATTAGACTTTGAAAAGGATGAGTCATCTCATTGTATATTTATATTTATACTCATATTTAGGAGAAAAAAAAACATTAAAGGGATTTTGTTTTTTCATCAACCAAAATAAAGTTTCTTGTACGTATACAGTATGTATAGCATTTATACAGAATATTGTTATTGCAGGGCTGGCATGTGGTATAGGCAATATAGGCAAATGGTAAGGGTACCACAAATGGGAAATGAATAATGAATTATTATATTTTTATCAGCATATAGTTGATTTAGTTTGAATATTAGTCACTGATTGCTCAAGGTTTTTATATTTTATTTTTTGAATATATTTTTAAAGTGACATGTGGTGGAATGCTTTTGAACAATAAATATTTTGCCTGTCGTAGATAGCTCTGAAAAACCTCTGTTTTGAGAAAATGGTGCTGACGATATTTTGTGATAAAAGTATCACTATGCAGTCAAGACTAACTACTGGTGCTCAATGTGTAAATAGAAAATAAAGGACAATGGAAGTTTCATTTATGATCTCAGGTAAAGTTCAGGTCAAAGTCTGGTTTTCAGTGTTCCACATTCATAAAACACTGATTTTATTTTATGTATTAATCCCAATTAGTAAAATGCTCTTCAAATGTCAAGAAAATGTGAGTTTTGAGTAGATATTATGACAAATGTCATTATATTGTTAACTATTTTTGTTGGACATCCTGGTTTCCAAAGATAAAAAAGTAATATCAAAGACAAAACTATTTAATTTGATGTTTAATTTGATATATCTGATAAAAAATCTGGAGACAATTGTTGGATAAATTAATTATCAAGACACAAGGAATGACGAACAAGTAGCAGATCTGGTTGAGCTCTCTTTTTACTTGCCACAAGAAATCCACATACAGACGTGTTACAATACATAAAATGTCACAAACATGAACTGGATTTCTGTACAACAGTCGGGTTTTTAAAGAGTCCCCTTCAAAGGGGGTTGAGTGTCCTCCTGTTATACGACCATGCAATCTCCTGTTCTCCCCAGGCCCTCCATTTCTTTTACCCCGACCCACCTGTCTAATAGCAGGTCTTAAAAGWAACTGAACTCTATAATCTAAGTTAGCAGTTTGGGAAGTCAAAGGTCAACATCTGTGTCTTTACTCTAAAAGCATATCTGAATACAAGCAATTAAGATGTCATGTTAAAACAAAACACAGATCAACAGCATTAATATATCTTGTAATTAAATTAACCATAATATTTAAAATCACAATTTAACCAACAGCAATGTTAAGTGTTATAAATACTGTTTGCATGAACGGCTACTGCATTTCTCTAATTTTAGTTTTCTTAGTTTTTTTTATGCACTAAACCTTCATTTTTTTTTTACTAATATGTATGAGTAAATGTGTTTCTTAAATTACCTTGATTTGATTTTCTACAATTACAAAATAAGCTGTTCCAATGACTATTGAATGAGATTTGTTAARGTAGCATAGCACGAGGTGAAGATGTCACTGACATTAAATCCTAGAGTAAAATTAGTCGCTCAGGAAAAGTGTGCTGCTGCTGTTGTTCCAATTAGCAGGTCCCTACATGACTTCCTTGATTCTCTCCTCACCCTGTACATTTGCCCATCTATCCCCATAACACAGGCTTTCTTCATCTCTGGTGTCTTTTTCTTTTCTTCTTTTTCTCACCTTATAATCAAGCTTTAGATCTTTTACTGCTCTGAGATTTTCACATAGAAAAGACCAAGTGCTAAAGTTTTCTCTTTGCTTTAAACCAAAAAGTGTTTCTTTTTTTTTTTTACATCTCTTTTGTCTTGGCTACTTCTCCCCAAGCAGCAAGGTCCCTGTGGGACTCCCGGTGTTATCTGTGGGTGTTTAGCAGTTAATCTGTCAGACTAATTCCATGGACAAACAGTGCGACAATGTTCAATTCCCAGTCCACAAGGAGAAAGGACACATGGGCCAGAGGGCAGCCTGGAGACTGATGAGCCACACTAGCATAATTAAGGCCAGCACCTCCCTTGGGATGAGCCTACATGTCCTTGTCTTTCTATCTCTCTGTATATCTCTCCATATATAAACTATCTAACTGTGTCCTCTCTATCTCACTTCTCCTTGTTTTTATCTTCCATTTCATTATATTGTGTCTCTGCTGGTGGTGGCAAAGAAAATATTTCATCCACTCTGCTGCGTGCATCACAAATAACAGAGGGGGAAAGAACTGAGTTGGGATATATAACCGAAAAGGGAGGTGGTGGGTCTATTAAGTGAGCAACAGTATTTGTGATTGAGCTTGAAATGTATTAAAGTATTAGGAGCTACTAATCTTTCACCATTAAAATAAACATGTTTAATATTTGTTTTTACACCATAATTATTATTTTTATCTATAAACCTCAAGTTGCAGGGATTTTTTTTACTACATGGACGTCAAGTTCCCGTTTAATCTGCAGCCAGTTAAGGATTCCTCCAATGTAGAAGTATTAGTGTAACATGTTGAWTTTATCCCATGTGTTTAGGTTTTACTGCTCTGTTTTCTACATTTACAATAATGTGTCAATGCTTTAGAAAAATGCTATACATAGGAAATAGAAAGTCCATCCTCTTTCAAAAGTTAGGTTTATACCGTGTATTGGAATTTATTAAAAATGATCTGGTCTCTGTCAAGATCTTAAAATTTTCTAATCTAACTTCAACTGCACATAACACATTCCACCAAGTCACACAGGACTAAAAAAGCACAGAACTGAGAAATGGTGTGAAAAATCCACCCTTGTTGCCTCTAGAATACTTGGGGCGGGGGCATGCATTTTTCACAGAGTTCACTTAGGTAACTCTGTTACCTTCAGCTATGAAAATACTGCAGATATCAAAAAGAAGTTTTACTTCACATTAAAGCTGTGTCTAAATATCTTGAAATTGGCCTCTGTTTCTTTAAAAATGTCCTACAATTTCCAACACTACCACTTCACCAGAGCCCGTATTTATAAAACTTCTTAGAATCACTCTTAAGAATGCTGCTAAGAGTGGACTTTAAGTGTAAAATAATTCTTAGTTAAAAGCTGAGAGTAAAAGTCAGTTATCAAGCGTCTCAGTCTTACTTTAAGTGAAGTGTAGGAGTAATTCTTAAGTGTCGGTCTTAGAGCTGATTTGCGACACCTGGCTGTGCCGCAAARCTGATCCTGGATGAYGTCGTTAGAAAAAACCCCGACATGAACCAATCAMTGCCTCGGATTTCATGTTCAAGAAWATTGTTGGAGRAATGTCAAGATAAAACTGTGAAAAAGCTAAAATAATTTCACTTTCAACACACTGATGTTTTCACCTTGTACTGATTGTCTGTAAATTACATAAAATGTTCTCATTTGCATCATGAGAACAGTTTTTTATCAAAACTCAGCAGCTTTAAAGTTTTTTGTCTCAGAGCCTGAGGTACCTGAGGTACCTGAGGTGTGCCGATTGTTGCTGCCTCTAGTGGGGGAGCTGTGTTCTGTGGGGCATGAGCTCCAGCTTTGTGTAWATAGGCAGTACTTTGTACCAGCAAGGAGTTCCAAATGGCTACCACAGCAACCAAATGATTTCTCAAACGTGCATGAATGTGTTAAAGTAACACTCTGTATGATTTTGATGAGAGAATGACATTGTGACATGATACTGTATAATACTCAGTAAAGTTGATTTAACAAAAATGTCCCCCTCCCCCCAAAAATAAAATAAAATAAAATAAAATAAAATATAGTAGCAGTGAGGTGCTGGTGATCTGAAACACTATTAACTCTAACTGATCAACATTGTACATCTGTAAAAAATAATAATTTTGGCACTTTCATTGTTTGAAGCACATATGTAGGTGTGTGTTAACATGCTGGCAAACAGAAAAGACATCAGCAAACACCARCCAAACACAGTATATCAGCACAATCWCTTCATGCCAGCTGTCAAACGTTTTGGTAATAATTTACGCTTGTTTTGCAGCCATATGATCTGTGCACCCTAAAGTCACAGAGTCRGTCATAAGCTCCTCTGTAGATCAAACATTTCTGGATTCATTTGTGACACTGAACTTGGAACAAYGTTGCATCATGCAACAGGATAATGACCCACTCACAGCAGCAAAGCTACAACAGATGCCTAAGCAAGAAATAAAATATAGGTGTTGCAATAGCCTAGGTCTGAACCTGACTGAAATGGTGTGCGGTGAACTTAGGAGCGATGGACATAAATGGACGTCCTCAAACCCCACTTATCTGATGCAATGTTGTAAACAATAGGAAAGAATTTCTCCACAGCCATTTGAGAGACCGGTCAAATCACACAGAAATAAAAAAAAATAACAACTAAAGGTGCTTCTACAACTACTGCATCAGTTTTTTTTTCCATATTGCATTTGATTATGTTTAGTAAATAAAGATATATTTAATTTAATTTGTTGTTTATTTGTATAGGAACAAGTGTCAAGTTTTAATAATACCCTACACTAAAACATTTATGGCCTAGACTAATTTACAATGCCAGCCCCTAGATGGGCTTTTAGCAACATGAAAAATAAAAACGGTTTTAAATACAGTTTAAAATATTAAAACATTGCAATAATTATTCAATTCATAAAACAGGCTTGAAAACAGATCATAATAATATCATTAAAAAGGTGGCAGTTATTCATGATTAAAAAAAAACTGGTTGCTCAACAGAAAATGCTTCAGTCCGATTTTTTTTTTAATCTGTAGGTAGAGAACGGACATGTTAATCATCCTGATGCAGCTCAGTAATCCAAGTAGAAAAATCTAAACAAAAGTTAAACAGATCCTCTGGACGGGATCTTCTTTGCTGAAAAAACGTTTCGACTCTCCTCCAAGARACTTCTTCAGTCTGAGGAGTTACAGGTAAACTCAACCTTTTAAGCAGTGCCTTCACATGTTGGACAAATCAATATAACAATGAAAATCAAAACTGGTTGTTCACATGTAAAGGAGGATCATCAGCCTAACAATCAACTGTTAAGGCTCTGATTATTCCTACTCAAACATTTGTCCTAAGGTATCTCAATAGTCAAAAAACCTAGGCCTGTCACAATAACAAATTTTACTGGAGGATAAATTGTCTCAGAAATTATTGCGATAAACGATAATGTTGGAGAACAGTTTAAACTACTATAATGATATAACCCCCCGTTTATGGATGTTTATATTAAAATTTACGCARGGTTAAAAAAAACAACTGTTGGCAATCCCAAGCTGTATGAAGGCGTCATAAAACTGAAGATGCTCCTCTTGCTAAATGCCTGTTTGCATGCTTTCATGCTACAGAGGTTAGAGCCCATGCACCTGGCAAACGCCTGATGCCAGAGTTCACTCCACTCTATGCTAAGTCTGAGCTCAGTCTGAGGAGTTAAATGTAAACTCAGCCTTATAAGCAGTGCTTCCACATGGTGGACAAACAAGTTAATGGTGACAATCAAAACTGTTGTTCACACGCAAAAGAGGACCATCAGCTTAATGACTAATTGTTAGTGCCCTGATTGTCGTCTCTTGTTCACAGTGGGCTAAGTCATACTAACAATATCAGCATTGTAAGAAGGGGACAACTGGACATGGAGACTTCCACCCCTGTTTATCAATGGGTGGTTTCACTTCACAMAACTGGCWTCCTTTACTCCTCTCTCAAACCAGTGTTCCTCTCTGTTWAAGGWTKAAAACATCTTCATCCCTAAAAGAGTGACCACTGGCCTGTAAACTGSAGAGTCCTGTCCTGATGATGTCRCTCTTCTGTGCTGAGCCATCCTTTTGAACAGTGGCTGTTTCCCCGATGTATAACTGGTCACAGTCCTCATTTAACAGCATACACAATATTACTCTGTTTGAGCCAGGGAAGTGAATCTTTGGGGTGAACCAATCTTTGTTATGTGTTTTGGGGTTTGAAAAACACTGGGGCATTATGTTTAGCAAATAAACGTCTCAGCTTCTCTGAAACTMCCGCAACMTATGGAATGACCATTGGTCTGGGTTTAAGTCTGGGGTCTTCCTGTTCACCCGGTGACTGACTGGAATCCTGTGGGTGTTAGCTTTGAGGAAAGCCCAGACTCAAGAAGTCTCTTGGAAGAGAGACAAAACATTTTTTCAACAAAGA
This sequence comes from Austrofundulus limnaeus, assembly GCF_001266775.1. Classification (NCBI taxonomy): domain Eukaryota; kingdom Metazoa; phylum Chordata; class Actinopteri; order Cyprinodontiformes; family Rivulidae; genus Austrofundulus; species Austrofundulus limnaeus. The sequence goes on from NW_013952693.1 coordinate 141,073, forward strand.
GGAACCCGTCCAGAGGATTTTTAAATTTTTTTAGACATGTTAATCTCTCAAGCAGCTGTTTGTCCCAAATGTTTTTTTAAATGGAACCCTTTTGTTTCCACTGTCTGCTTCATGAGTTACTGAGCCTGTAGTTATTAGATGAACCAAAAGATCACTGATCGCCTGAGGAACATGTTTATTTGGGTATTTAAAAACAAGTGGTAGGTCAGAGAATTTGATGGAATCTGCTGTCTTTTCTACACTCCAAGTTGGATTTGAATACCTTTAAAACTTGTGATATTCAGTACCACCAATTTCCTACAGATTCTGAAACTCAGGCCGGTACTGGCAATAATGCTTCATAAAGAATGTAAAACATCAGAGTAGTTTATTTATTCATTTTAAACTGCAATGTACGTACATTGATGTAGCCGCGTTTATAATATACAGTAGTTGAGCTAATATTACAGAAAAAAGGTGACAATCATATAAAATATGTCAAAATGGGGTTTTAAACAATAAAAAGATGAAGTAAAATCAATTATTGTTTATTTATTTAAAAATACTATGAAAACGTGAATCTCAAAGCACGTTACATGATGATAATACTGGACATGTAACATCAACAGACTGGGCATGTAC
>NW_013952693.1:142203-145228 GCF_001266775.1 Austrofundulus limnaeus
TCTGAAAATAAGCTGCTTTAAAGTCACCATCAAACATAAACCAAATCTGCTATGCAGCTACTCACTAGAAACTCATCAGTGAGTAAAACTTTTTTGTTTTACTTTTAATAATATTTCTGTATTTATTAAAGATTTAGTCAGTCATACACTAAGTTCTTATCAGTGTTTAAAAGAGGATGTGTTTAGTCAAAGTTAAACATGAAACATCAAAGTTCATTACAAGTGGCTCTTCAAGGGCCACTATAATACTCATGTGGCCCTCGGTGAAAATGAGTTTGACATCCCTGATTGTGAAAACTGCAGCCCCATGATGGCCCCTTACTCAGAAAAACGGCCTGTGGTTGGACAAGAGTTCAACAGTTTAGTTACTTTCCACTATATCCCTGTTAATGTTATATACATTACCTGAAGTGACTGAAGTAACAAAGTATCAATATTTAGATTTTAGTGTTTATTCTAATCTAGAACATAAAGTTCTGGTATTGGTTGTATCGATATTTCGGTATCCATCTTAACATCCCTATTTAAAACCTATGGTTTTTATGTTCTGACTCCTAATAGCATGGGAAATAGGTGACTTTCTTTAATCTTAAAACAAATAGCATGGGCATGATTGTGTATTGACTATAAACGTGGGAGAGAGAAGTTGGTACTTAGTCTGTGAGAAATTAGAGAGTTTTGATGAGGAAAAAAGCTTGAAGCACAGTGTGGGTACAAGCCATGCTGTTCTACTTGTTAAATGTGACCTGTGTTAGCAGTGGGAGCTGTAGCTTTGTTAGCAGCGGCATGTGACAGCTCCGCTAGTGGAAGTGGTTGTTACTGCTGATCTATCTGTGAAACACAGTGCCATGTCTCCAGGCAAGCTGGAAGATACCATCTCCCTCTCTCGTCCTCTCCCTCTCCCTCTCTCTCTCTCTCAAACACACACACACACACATATGCACACGCGCACACACACACACACAGACTAAATAGCGAGGATGGAGAGACGGTTCTCAGCGGAAATGAGATTGGGAAATAGACAGTCGTCCTTTTCTCCCTCGCACCTGAGAGTCCCAAAGGGTCTATAGAAAGGCACTTCTCTTTAAATCTCTCTGTCAAACTCTCCTCATCCTCCATTCCCTCCTTTTCTACTTTCTTCTTTCACTGCAGGCAATTGGTTTGATCTGTGATCCCTGTAGTCTTGCCACTTTTCCTACCATACACTAAACTTTGTGCTGTTGTTTTCTCAGCCTGTGGATCTCCACGTTTAGCATAAGAACCAAAAAAAGCAGATTCTGTGACATAAATAGGCTTTGTTACTCTAGCATCACGACTGCATCCAATCCTATGTAAAATTCATCGATTTAAAGGAAACATCAACAGTTTGTAAATGATACCTTTCAACATCAAGTACCACTTGCTTGTATCAATGTTACCGACACTGAGGCTTTCAAACTCAAACGCCTCTAGGTGTAACTTCAAACTATAACTTGTACTTACAACTCAGTATTTTTTGTGTGTTTTAGAGGCCAACCTTAACTGACACCAGAGTCAAATCAACCCACAAAACAAAAGGCTCGAAGCAATCCTGGAAAAGAAAAGCAATAACGCAAAACCTTATGTTTTAAAGTTTTTCTTCTTTGAGAGACACTATCTGGCAGAGACCTTTTCCTTTTGTCATAGAAATGCCAAAAAAGTCTTGTTTTTTAGTTCATAAATGGCCTACTTTTACTTTGTGACTTACTTTTAAGTGAGAAAGCGTATTTGTCTAAGTAGAGCCATATTTGAAATCACCTGGTTTGGGTGTTTTTCCAAGCAAAAGCACATTGTAATATTGAGTTGAAAAAGTGGTTGTATGCTTTTTTCCATAATGAGGGACAGTTTCCTGCAGTTTATGCCCTCTTTATTAATTTATTTGTAACACTTCAATTGACATGTTTGTTTACATGCACCAACTGTTTTAATCTTTTACAAAAAGCATTCAAACAGCAGATCATTTGAAGGGGGTGTAGACTGAAGGTGGTGACAATGGGGTGGTGAGTCACTCACTCCACTCTTTACTTTGCCTTGGTCTTAATGACAGCATTTTTCTCTGAAGTCCAAACATAAAAGATCTTTTGAAGAAGTTCAACGACTAAGGCTTAACCAGGTCACAGCTGAATGATTGAATTTGGTTTGAAAAACAACCTCTTAGGCTGAACAGCATTACCTAATAATTCCCCAACCACTTTTATTTGAAGTTGTGAGGGAGGGGTGCTACAAGTTGTTGCTGGTTCTTTTTTTATATATAAACAGATGCATTTGTTAAGCAAGTCCCAATCAAATGTTGTTGTCCCTGGCATTGACTTGAGCTACTCAGATGAAGTATCACACCTTCTAAATCTCTATTTATTACCTGTATCGCTGCTTTATTTTAAAACACAAACTTGCAGAACATATATAAGTGAGCTATTTTTTAATCAGTGCCCTCATGCTTGACACCAACCCATGTTCAAATTGTCTTGTGATTCTTTTTTCTTTTCTTTTCTTTTCTTTTTTTTTCTTTTCTTCATCAAGATGATGGGTTGACCATCCAGACATCTAACCCTCCTGCTGCCTTTGGGTCAAAATGACCCCTCCTCAGGGATCATTCTGACTCAAGGGATCAGCCATGTTARCTTTGTTAGCTGCAGAGGTGTCAAAAATATTCACATCAAGTAGAAGTATAGATACTAGGATTTAGAAATACATTTTTTTCTAGAAGTAGAAGTACAAATTCAAGCTTTTTTACTCAAAAGTGCAAAGTACTGGTTTTAAAACTACTCAGAGTATAAGAGTGAAAGTAATGTAAGGAGGGAAAAAACATTAAAGATAAAAGCTGTGCCACATGGGGTTTATAGTGCACAACCCCACCTCCCCAAAAACATTTTTTCTTAAGGCCATAATGACTATAAAATACAATAAAATGTTAATACTGATAAAAACTGGGATGCACTAGGATACCTGTTTCAGCTGTATGAGCTGGTGGTGGATTTCCGCAGGCACAGACCCACCCCATTAACAC
>NW_013952693.1:145238-147307 GCF_001266775.1 Austrofundulus limnaeus
CAAACAAACAAACAAACAAACAAACAAACAAACAAACAAACAAACAAACAAACAAACAAACAAACAGGTGACCATCACGCCAGGTTTAGCATTGAATTGAATTATAAGTACCTGGGTGTTCACCTGAACAATAAACTGGTCTGGACCTATAACAAGGACGCTCTTTACAGGAAGGGTCAGAGCAGACTCTACCTGCTGAGGAGGCTGAGGTCTTTTGGAGTGCAGGGGGCGCTCCTGAAGACCTTCTTTGACACAGTTGTGGCTTCAGCCATCTTTTATGACATAGTTTGTTGGAGCAGCAGCTTTTCTACAGCTGAGAGGAAGTGGCTGGATGAGCTCATCAGGAAGGCCAGCTCTGTGCCGGGATGTCCTCTCGACCCAGTGCAGGTGGTGGGAGACAGAAGGACCCTGGCAAAAATAACATCAATGACAGAGAATGTCTCCCACCTAATGCATGGAACTCTAGCTGATCTGCAGAGCTCCTTCAGTGACAGACTGCTGCATTCTAAATGCACAAAAGAACGTTACCGCAGATCCTTCCTCCCATCAGCTGCTAGACTATAACCATGACCGCTCGCAACAATCATGWTAAGCATCCATGTTTGTGTTTGCACATCAAACAACTACCTCTCAATCATTACATAAATAATAACCAGTGGCAATTGTACATGATTTTTTTTCCTGTACTGGACTTAATGACTGAGTTTGAATTYGCACACCCCTGAGTTTGACTCATTTTGCACACCCCCTCGGATCCTGAGTCTGTCATGACTGTTTTTTTCCCTGTAATTTATATTTTTCTGCACTGTACATTGCCTTATTCTTCATTTTATCCAATTTCATCTTGATAACCCATTGCAGTAAYGATTATTCTTATTTTAGTTTGATCTATGTTTATTTTTTATWGTTAATATCTTTAATTATATTATTATTGCTACGATTGATAATGTCACATAGCAATATACTGTTTCTGTAGATTGATGTATCTGCTGCTGCCACTAAAGCTGAATTTCCTCACGTGAGACAATAAAGGCTGTTTCTATTCTGTTCTATTCTATTCTATTCTATTCTATTCTATTCTATTCAATATATTTCTGCCATGGTCAGTTTCGTACTAGGTGACATATGTCTACCCTTATATACTGGTCAAATATTACTCCAATAAAAATAAAAGTAGCTCTGTGAAAATATTACTTATGTTAAAGTACTGTAGTATGTGCTTTCAAAAATACTTATGTAATGAAAGTACCTAAAATTTTGAAGTTTTTTAAGCAGTGTATTTCAGTTACAGTAAGTGATGTCGAGAATAAATGGGGCATTTTCTGCTATATTGGACRGATCAGCAACTCCAAATATATAATAAGAATAATGTATTAGTCTTATTTAGCACCTTTCTAGACTCTCAAAAATGTTTTACAATTTCATGTATTAATCCTTCACACCTATGTCACATTCAGTGGTGAACTGGTAAGCTGCCATTCTGCACCTATGGTCTCTCCAAACCACCAGAGTCACACCAACAGATTTATACATGGTGAAGTTGGGTCCTGTCCCAGGGACACTACAGTAAGCACTTCAGCAGGGATTTAAACCCGCAATGCTCTGGTTGTGGGGTGATCACATACCCCCTGTGCCACTGAAATTATTATTATTATTTTCTAATTATATCCCTTTTACAAGGACTGTCAATTCCTTTAGTCACTAGTCCCCACTTCAAGGTCAAGGCTTGCAAAATGTTTGATAAAGTCTAGTATTAAGCTCTAAATCTAATCTTTTGTGGGGGGATTGAACAATTAACAATAACAACTAAACAATTAAAAATATATAGAATAGAAATCCATTAGTAGAACAAATGGACTAAAAGTCTCATGCTAAAATCAGGAGGAACAATCAGGATCTAATAGTGATAAAACATGTCTGTACCTATAAGGCAACACTAGTAGGACAAAAATGGACAAAATGGTATTGTTCTTGCAACCGAGATAGATATATGGATGGATGGATGGATGGATGGATGGATGGATGGATGGATAGATAGATAGATAGATAGATAGATAGATAGATAGATA
>NW_013952693.1:148244-155313 GCF_001266775.1 Austrofundulus limnaeus
GGTCCAACTCAGTGACACTCTTTTAAGATCAAATAACTTGTTTGTAATAATTTTTTTCTGTAAAGGTTGTTGATTTAAAAAAAATGTGCAAAAATAAATAAACATGTTTCGTAGTAAATAACACTAAATTCTTTGTGTGTCCCTGACATAAATAAATGTGCATTTGCAGAGAGATGCCATTATTCATTTTAGTTGGTCTTCTCTGCCTTCACTGGGAAAGCATTGAGCTGCAGTGTGTTTCCAATCTTCCGGCGTTCTCAAGGGAGAAGCGCAGCACCAGTTGTTGTCTAAGAGCTCCGAACATTCGAGGCTGGTGAAAACGTACCAAGGCATATGGCAGCTTGATGTAGTTAGCTTGTAAAATGATTTCAGAAACTGCATTTGGATAAAGATAACAAAGTAACCAAGCAATTAAATCAAGTATGGTCAATTTGAAGCACCTGATGGCACAAGCCCAGCTGCGACGCAACATCTGGAGAAGGCTCCACAGATATGAAAAGCAAAAAAGCTGTGGATTCAGAGCATTCTTAAATGATTGGAAAAGTGCAGACAGAGGGTGGACGCAGACACTTCATGATTTATCATATTTGCGTGCTGTGCTTGAGATGCAATATTAAACTTAATTTCAAGACATATTTAGATTTTGATGCTGATGGCTGTGGCACACATGAGTATGCATCAACTGTATGAAAGTATTTTTTGACACCTGGCAAATGAAAAGGGCATTTGCTTCCTCTGATCTCACCAGCATGACAGCAGCAAGAAGTGCTGGCACTGAGGCTTGCTGCTGGGCCAAGATTGACTGCTGAGTTGTTGTGAGATTTGATGAAGGACCTAAGATGAACCTCAGATCAGGTGCACTCGTGGATTTTTTAGCTTTACTTGACATTTTTTCTTCTCCTAAAATGCATTTTATGATCTTAAAAAACAAAATGTCTCCATCTATTTTTCCCCTTAACTTCAACAAAACTTAGTTTTGACACTGCGCAGTAGGGATGTTTGAGCAATCAATGGATGAAAGACTAACTGAAACAAATGAGAGTTAGTAAAACAAATGGCTTTGATTTGGAGCTGTAATCTGTATGAGTGCTGCATGGGGGCCGGAGAGACAGCAACAGCTATTATTAATGGTAAACAGTGAATAAAAAGACCATAATAAGGCATGCATGATTAGATAAAGAGGAAAAGGTCACAGCAGGTTGATGCATCTGTCTCATTAGCTGCTTTATTTGTGTCCCTTCGTTTACCCTTCATTAGCCTGCCTGTTTTATTCTCTCTTTCTCCTGTTTTCTAAATCTCTCCATTCATTAGGTTTCCCTCACTCTCTATCGCCTCCTGCGTTGTTCSTGAAAGTAACAACTTCCCCACAGTGTGTCTGTCTTTCGAAAATGTCACCCCGCTCTCTACACAGCGCACTACTTTTGACATGAGCGCTATGTGTGGCAGACAGGGCACAGGGATTAATTTGCCATGTGTGTATACCTCCGCGCCAGACAGGGGTAGAAACTGTGACTGAGGCCCCTCTGACAGCGCCGTGGAAGGCTTTCTTACGGGATCCTTCAAGTCTCCAATTGCACTTGATGTCACAGGCAGTGTGGGGGTAGAAAAAGGGGGAGGCTTGTGACGGAGGAGGAGGTGCGAATGCAGCTKTGTGAGAAAGACAGACAGGATAGAGGGAGGAGATGGGTGTATGGTAAAATAAATGAGAATAAGTGATAAAAGATGGGCAAAAACACAGAGAAAGACCATGGGGAGTTACCTYTGTAGTGCAACTCAGAGCCAAAAGAGGTCTTGTGTGTGCTGCAGGTTCATTAGTTTCAGAAGACATTAATATCCTCTAATCATTCCCAGTTAGAGCAGAGAACATTGTGTATGTGTGCAGCTTTATTAAGCACAACTCTATAAAGCTTGGATAAAGTRTAAGATTAATGAAATGTCTCTGCATATACTGATTTCCAGAACATTTGTCAATGTTCAGAAGAGAGCAAAGCTTTCATCGGATGTGACCTCGCTGAGGTTCTCTCATTTTCTCTTTGAATTTTCTCATGCCATTCATTTGTCTGCCCACATTCTCACCCCACACCTCACTGAAGGAAACATTTAATAATATTTTCTTTCTGTAGATGAATCAGCTGGCCTTGTTTGATCGGGGATAGAAAATATGGAAGAATATGTTTCATTATTATTATTATTTTCTAATTATATCCCTTTTACAAGGACTGTCAATTCCTTTAGTCACTAGTCCCCACTTCAAGGTCAAGGCTTGCAAAATGNTATTTTCTTTCTGTAGATGAATCAGCTGGCCTTGTTTGATCGGGGATAGAAAATATGGAAGAATATGTTTCATTATTATTMTTATTACTATTATTATTATTACTTCACATGAGTTAAATGACCTTTGCTGTAAGGCGACTGCCATGAAGTTTTAAAATGTAAAGCTGCATCGAAGTCCACAATAAATAAAACTAGATACCACATAGAGGTAGCATATATGACCCCCGCATGTACACAAAGCACCAATGCATGAGAACGCAGAACTCACCAGAACAGATTTATTGTTTTCGGTGGGGGTCCGGGGGTTGGGGGGGCTCATTGATGGGCTCGATGGATAACCCTTCATCAGAGCAAAACTAAAATAAAATAAACTAAACTAAACTAATCTAAACTAAATTAAACTAAACTAAACATAATTCTGAAGCTCTTATGTTGAATAGTTTTTGAGTTAGAAGCATTTTTTTGTATGTCCAGACACCCCCTCCTCAAATATGGGGTCTATTGTAAAACCGTTGGTCGCCACTGTGCAGGTCAGGCACTTCTACATTCCTGCCAAATTTTATATTGATTGGTGCAGCTGTTTCCATGATACGGGTTACCAAAAATCATTGAAAAAAAAAGAAACATTACGAAAACAATATGACCCCCGCTTCGCGTGTCAAACAAAATATCTATATTTCGGAAATTTGGCATAATACACACAGTTTTGCTCTTTTTTTCACATTTTCATTTGAATTAGTCTCAGCCAAAGTGAAACAGGAAGTGACATCAAAGGGGAACTCTTAAAAAAACTCTCTGGTCTTTCTTTATTGAAACAATATTATTTGAACTCTGATTCTTCTTCATCTCTGACGGTGATTCAAGATAATCTAAAGAAACATCAAATTATTCTCTGTAGTCTGGGTTTTCAGTCCTTTTATCCATAATTTGTTCACAAGCAGCCATTCCCCTTTGACATCACTTTATTTAATCAGATACAAGAAGTATCCAATTCTTCCAAAAAAAAAGCTACGTAATACTTGTTGGTCTTAATGCACACCAAAGGGACAGCTAAGTTGGTTGTGAAAAGAGAATGGGGGGAGGATTTGTTTTTGATGAGTTCATTGGTTAATTGGCAACTTTTAAACCTCCCCCATGCCCCCCTGCTGTTTTCTGAAAATGAACTTAACCGTAGCAAGCATTTACCATACCTGCAATATTAAAGTGTGGTGTGATGTTCTTGTTTTTATCTTTTTCAATGTGCTATTTTTTCCAAAAAAAAAAAACACATTCATGTTTATTACAAGACGTTGATTTCACAGACACTTTAAATTATGATCATCTTATGTTTTGGTCAAACTGTTTAAATGATGGTATTGTCATGATCCCTTTCTATTTCCTGGGATCTTGTGTTTTGTGTTCAGTTGTGTTTTATCAGTTTATCCCAGGGGTTTTGATCAATCTTTTGTTTCTGCCCTGAGTTCCCTGTCTTCTCTCATTTACCCTCAGTCAGCCTCCCCTGTGGCTCTCTTCCAGTCAGCTTGCCACACCCACGTCACCTTTTCCCTCCACCTGTTTTCTTCATTAGCTCCAGCTGCCATCAATTTCTCACACATGAGACATGCTAAATTCCCTCTGAGATCTCTGATGACCACACTCCAGTCTGGTAGGTGGCGGTAAATGCACCTTAAGTTAGATGCCAGCCGCCAATAAAAATCAAAAGAAGAAGAAGAAGAAGAATTTCTCACACACCCTTAGCTCCAAACATTTAGTCCCTGTCAACCTTCACATCAAGTTGCCATTGTATGATTTCACCCATCAGTCTCCACTCTCCTTGCATTTTCCTGTAAGTTTTGCAGACATGTCTGCTTTTTTATTTTTTATTTTTTTGTTTAATAAAGTATTTATATTTTTCGAACTCCTTATGCTTCACTACATCAGGGTCCAAACTCACACAAACCTTGACAGTTATACACAACCTTGTTTAATGTGCAAGATTGTGTAATACATATTAGTGACTAAAGTGTGAGTTGTTAATGATTCTCAGCAATCACAAATTTAAAATTTAGCTCAATATCTGTAAACATAACCAGATTTTAGGTATTTTTATGCTTAATAATGTCAGTGGCCATCTCAGTTTGAGCCGACTCCAAATGTTACTGAGTTGTAGAAGTACATCAAATGTTTATTTTCTGAGAATTTTGTTAAGTTTGTCAAGATGTTCAAGAGAAAGTTTGATAACAGATTCCTAGAGGTAACTCAGTAGTTAATAGTAAATTTTAAAAGAAGATATCTCACCATTTGTAACACACGAATATATGTTGGGAAATATTCTCCATTACTATGACACCTATCCATCTGCCCATTTTCTTCAACTTAACTGGGGTCGGGTTACGGAGGCAGCAGCCTAAGCAGAGAAAGTCAGACTTCCCTCTCCCCAGCCACTTGGGCCAGCTCATCCGGGAGAATCCTAAGGCGTTCCCAGCTGAGAAACATAGTCCCTCCAGCGTGTCCTGGGTCTTCCTCTGGGCCTCCTCCCAGTGGGAYRTRYMCRGAACACCTCACCAGGGAGGAGTCCAGGAGGCATCCTAACCAGATGCCCGAGCCACCTCAACTAGCTCCTCTCGACGTGGAGGAGCAGCGGCTCTACTCTGAGTCCCTCCCGGATGACCGAGCTTCCCACCCTATCTCTAAGGGAGAGCCCAGACACCCTGCGGAGGAAACTCATTTCAGCTGCTTGTATCTGCGATCTTGTTCTTTCGGTCACTACCCAAAGCTTGTGACCATAGATGAGGGCAGGAACGTAGACTGACCTGTAAATTAAGAGCTTTGGYTTCTGGCTCAGCTCTCGCTTCACCACGACAGACAGGTACAGCGCCCGCATCACTGCAGATGCAGCACCAATCCASCTGTCCATCTCCCGCTCCATTTTTTCCTCATTCATGAACAAGACCCAGAGATACTTAAACTCCTCCACTTGGGGCAGGACCTCCTCCCCGACTCGGAGGCGGCACCCCACCATTTTCTGGCTCAAGACCATGGTCTCGGACTTGAAAGCACTGATCCTCATCCCGGTCACTTCACACTCGGCTGTGAACCGCTGCAGTGAGAGCTGGAGATCAGGATCTGATGAAGCCAATAGGACCACRTCATCCACAAAAAGCAGAGATATGCCTGATCTGCACTGCCGTTAGTRAGTCGGTCTCGTTTCCCATTTTACTTGGTGTCAGCAAAATTGACTGAGCTATAACCATGTTTGTGTTCGCCAAGGTTGCTTACCTATGGTGGTCTTGTTGGCTTCAAGGGAATTCATAAGTTAATCTGTTTCTGAAAGTTTAACAAAAATGTATTCAGGGATTTGTAAACTATTTTTATTGACATACAAAAAGGGTTGGTGTCAACATTTTACAGTCACAATTTAAACAGTAGCACGTACAGAAAATGTATGATTCAGTCAAATATTTAATTGCACAGTTTTAAAAAACAGTTGTCATGTAATCAGTTAGTGCCCAGAGAAAATGTTGGTTTTCACTTTCAGCTGATRATGCAGAACGTGTTAGCTACCTGTAAAACAGACTATTGTAGCCACTTTTGTGCTTGCTAATGTCCCTTAGGCTCCCATCTTAATCATGGTTGACAAAAGATAATTAGTTGTAGATCTGCATGTCATTATTGTCTGTAAGTGTTAATGAAATCTGTCAAGAGGTTTATACAGTATTTTGCTAAAAATGACACATAYTCAAAAGGCAAAACCATTACCATCCTTTTACTTACAGTGGCAGCCATAAAGGTGCTTACACAGCAAACACATCAAGTCGCTAAAGTTTCAAGCTGAAACACTGATTTATTTATTAGATCCCAACAACGCCACTGTAACCTTACAAATACTGTATGACCTGCCACAGGTGATGTTGGTTCCATGTTACAGAAATGCCCTGATGCATGATACAACGATGTTCCCACAGACTTTTTCTCTAAAATTCAAGCTTTGAATAAACAGTTTCTCTTCTAATAGTGCGGCTCTCTTAAAAACTATAGTACTCAAAGAGAAGTTGTCTGTTTTTTAGTCAGGTTTCCATTATTCAGCTCTGATTCCCTGATTCTGATTCCCTGATTCTGATTCTGATTCTCTGATCCCTTCTGGTTAAGAACTTAAGCAAAGAAAAACAGTATTAAAAAGAAAACAGCCACAGCCTGATGATAAACCCACAAAGGTAAAGCAGTTATCCACCAACCTGAGAAACTTTGCTGTTGCATTGTTCACTTGTCAGGAAACAGTCGTTTTGAAACTTCAACAAGAAGTCTTGGCCCAGATATGGATTAGTYATTTTGTGTGTGTGTGTGTGTGTGTGTGTGTGTGTGTGTGTGTGTGTGTGTGTGTGTGTGTGTGTGTGTGTTTTCACCCTTTTTTTCTTTCTTCAGACACTTAGATTGGCAAGTTGCTCAACTTCACAGCATCAGAACAAAACCACTTGGTGGAGCTCCAGCTCAGAGGCTTTGGTGGATGATAAAGCAAGTGGATGAAACAAAACAAAACCAAAAAAAGAGTTTTTTTTTTCACTTGCAATAAAAAATATAAAACAAAGAAACCAATCCTCATTGATTCATAATTTAGATTGTCTGTGTGCTGTAAACCTTTGTATTTAGGTGTCCGAATGGCATGATTTTAAGTGTTGTTTGCGCGACTAATACTGGTAAATGATCAGAATAAGTTTCATACTCAACTTGATGCTCAATAAAGTTAACAAAACTGTACCTAATAAACACACACACACACACACACACACACACACACACACACACACACACACACACA
>NW_013952693.1:155430-167012 GCF_001266775.1 Austrofundulus limnaeus
CACACACACACACACACACACACACACACACACTTTCAACCTCCCCCATGCCCTCCTGCTGTTTTCTGATGATGAATTTAACCGTAGCAAGCATTCACCACACCTGCATTAATATAGTGTTGTTGATGAAAGCCCACTGCAGCCTCACCCTCTTAATAAAGTAATGTCTGGAGTAGCTGTGAGAGCCTAGTCTGGGAAGGTAGGCAATGGGCTGGGGAATAATGAGTGAGTCTGAGATAAATAATGGATCGCCGTCATTCACTTTACAGAGGAAATGACTGTAATGGTGCTTGCCGGGTGAAAGACCTTCATCTAACACATTAACACTCAGGACAAAGACTAAGAGGAAAGGAAAAGGGGGACAGAGTGGAGGAAGAGGATGCAAATAGAAGCACTGGGTGTGGTGGAAGAGAGGGGTGGGATTGGGTGGGGCGGCGGGATCATCTTCAACCAAACACCCCTGCCACATGGGAGTAGCGTGAAAAAGTGGAAGAGGAAAGAGAGGAAACGAGCACATGACTATTTTAAGACTGACTGATGGAAACACCTGAAAGCTTCATTACAAAACGTACCTTTATAAGAAAGACGTTTGTTCATTCAGGGATGTTTTTTCCCCTCTCCCCACTCCCGTCTCACATATTCCACATATTCACACCCAAAAACTTCGTCTTTGGTGTTCTCGTCTCTCCAGTTCTGCTTCTAATGCCCTGGGAGAGGGCATTAGAAGCAGAATGGTCTGAATGTGAGCCTACAATAGTGGAGATAAATGGGATTTGAAGCACAGGCAATAAGGAGTGGCAGTCATTAGACAGTAAGTGAGCCAAGCGAGTTGTTAGGACATGAGCAGTACTGGTCGTTAGAAAGGGATGGAGGGAAAGAGGGATGGAGCGATGAGGGAAGGAAGGAGGCCAGTGGCTGTTTGTTCTAGGACTAAGTGCTGGATAATGAGATCAGACTGACATGACCCTCAGAGCTGAAAGAGGCAGCTTTAGCATTACACCTCTCCCCATTTCTCGATCTCATTCCCTACATGTTACAAATACTTTCAGTGTCTGTGTTTGTGTTTTGTCTCTAACTCTCGCTGTCTAACACCAGCTGAATCTGCATCACCAGTGGAACATAAGCCCTAAAACCAACTGCAGAACTATATGGATGTAAACAAAAAACTGAAGCATGACATGTTTAGAATTTTGATTTAATGAAAACCATGTTTTTTTGTTTTGTTTTGTTTTTCATCTAAAAAGATAAAGGGTTTAGACAAACTGAGGCAATTGTTTTGTAGAGAGTGCACATTGAAAACAAACTGTAAAAAATAAACCCTTTAATTTCAATAATGTGAAAGACTTATGGACTCAACTTCTAGCCCAGTCCTATTTTTTTGAGAACTGTTTTTCTCTCACTTTCCAAAAAAAAAAACAAAAAAAACATGCATGTTAGGCGTAGGTTGCATTAGACTTTTTCTCTGAATGTCATTTAAAAAACTCCTGTTGTGTTGTATTTTTATTCATCACCTATAAGAGACATCGAAATAATTCATAATAATGAAACATTCAATAGCATTTATTTTCATCCATTTAAATCAGTAATCAGTCCAAACAGGCTGGGCACATAATCCACAATAACAAAATGAAGACATGTAACTTTTTTTGTCTGTGGTAACAAAAATTACTGACTGTGGTCCAAATAAATACACATAAACAATGCAATTAAATAATTATACTTAAAATGTAAACAGATCACCTAACCTCCTTGCTGCAGCTTGTTCGCTCTGTAGTTGCTGAGGGTTGATTACTTGTTTGTCCTCCTTATTCCACTTCAACAGTCCCTCTATTTTCACTTCTTTTATCAATTTTGGGCTTTTTTGAAGAAACGTTGGACACTCAGCTGCTGTGACATTTTACCAAGTGAAGCCAATGAGGTCATGTATCAAGTGAGAAAACAGCTAACTATTATGCTAACTTGCCACCAAGTGGTCAGGGTTGCTGATTGCAATCTGTCAAAATGACGGATAGGTCTTCAGATTTTTCCATCATCGTTTAAAAAAAGACAAGTCTAATACAAAAAAATATTTGAATAACACAACCCCTGATATTAGATAGTTTGGCGACTTTATGTTGATGAGTTGATTGTTCTGCATATCCCTGCGTATAGACAGGTGGCTAGCCCAGTGTGCCCTGCGTCCTACCCAATAATCTCTACAGATAATCATCAATTTACTGTGACCATGCAGATATAGAAAATTAATGGATTGTTTCTGAAGTGTTCTTCCAATATTTGGTTATTTCTCATCTTTCAAATTTAAGCCAATGCCTCCTCCGTATGCCATCAAGGTCTGCAGAGGCCAACTAATTAGGCACTCCTTAGGTTCAGCTGTGTTGAACAAGAGCAGCACCTAAAACATGCAGGACACCAGCCCTCGAGGACTGACTTTGGACACCTCTAGTGTAGACATTGCTGAATCGATCCGAGTCCAGGCTCCATTTTGGGTAGAGTCTGGATGTTCTCTCTGTGCATGTGTGGGTGTTCTCTGGTTTCCTTCCATAGGAAAAAAACATGATATAACTAGGCCTGTCTCGATAAAAAGTTTTACTGGACGATATGTCTTAGAAATTATTGCGATAAATGATAATGTAGGAAAAAATATGCATTGTTCAAAATGGTATGTCCGAATAAACAGGAATCAGCTGGATTTCTTCTTAAAGCTTTATTTTCAATCTTCTGAATCCAATCAGTTTCATACAGCACTCAGCAGCACAGGCCTCAGTCAGACCTTGGGCTGAACCAAAACACAGCTGCCCTGCTCTGAAGCAGAAACTGTACAACCCACTGACAACTTATTTCTACTAATWTAATAAATTGACTTTATAATGTACATCTCTTCCTGATTACATCCCTGGAGGTGTTACCTTTTACGTCAGACGTCAGAACGTCACTCATTTTTGTTTAGACTAAAGAAAGAACACATAAGACACACACACACCAACTMTTTGTCTGCTTTAACCTTTAAGGATGAAACCATCAGAAAGTTTAAAATACAATAATGCATCTAACATTCAATTAATCAGTTACAAAATTCCCTTCAATAATATTGTTGGAGACTAGTTTAAACTAATATGATATAACAACCCCCGTTTACGGAGGTTTATATTAAAAATTTACGTAGTGTTGAAACAAAAAACTGTCGGCAATCTCAAGGCATCGCCAGCTGTATGAAGGTGTCAGAAAACTGAAGATGCTCCTCTGGCTAAATGTCTGTTCACAAGTTTTCATGCTACAGAGGTTAGGAGACCATGCATCTGGACAATACCTGATGCCAGAGTTCACTCTTCTTTACGCTAAGAAGTAAAAAATAGGGAAACATGAAGCAAGAAAATTAAAATGATCTTCCTCAATTTAATGTATCATACGATTAATTGATGTATTGTTTATTGTGACAGGCATCGACATAACTGTTAGGCTAATTGGCAACTCTAAAGTGTGAGGTGAGAGTGTCTGGTTGTCTTCTTGTTTGTCTCCATTTGGACCTGTGACTTGTCCACATTTCTCTGAACTTACATAAGAACTGATATGTCATGCTTCCTTGCAGACCTAAATAGTGACTCAACAATACTGAACCATGTTTTCTTTTGATCGTTGTGTTGTTGAAACTAAACAACAGTGGTCATGATGTCTGATTAACACTTGGCCACACATCTAGCCCTCCTGCCTTAATCACCCCTTGAAAGAGTCAACAAGCCTACCCCCATAAGGTACAAATGTGGAGGAGATGTGATTGCATTCAGATGCAATTTCAACATATCGTTAAAGCAACAATTAGAAACAAAAATGATTGTTTGGTTTAGGCTTTAGTTAAAATAGCAAATAAATTGTTTAGCTGTAGCAATTAATAAAGCCACACAAAACATACAATAATTGCCTGGAATATCTTGAAAACCTGACATCGTAGACAGTGTAACCCCTGGGATTTCTGTGTATAGATTCATTTATTGTAAAGACTGGAAATATTTACAATACTCTACGTGAGTATGACAGTTTTATCACACAACTTTACTGTAGGTTCATTTATTATCTTCTGTTTAGAAAAATCAAAATGCAGAACACTTAGAAGCAGTAACRGTTTTCCTCGGGCTTAGGTTGATTAGCACCTTTGCCTTGCAGCAAGACAGCCTTGGGTTTGGCTTGTGTCTGGCCCTTTCTCTGTAGTTTGTTTGTCCTCCAGATATTTTTTTGCACTATCCAATATCATGCAGGGCATCGTCAACACAAAATGATAGCCAATCTGTGTGTGTGTGTGTGTGTGTGTGTGTGAATATTTTTTTCATCTCATTTTGTTCTCATCATTTTGTCTCATTTGTCCAGGGTGTACACTGCCTTTCATCCAGTCACAACTGGAGATAGACGCTAGCTTCCTGCAGTCCTGAAGAAGATCAAGCGGGTGTAGAAAATATATGGGTGGATAGTTGTCTTTAGCTAAAATGGAGCATTTACATCAGGAATGGGCAACAGGTGACTTCTGTGTTTCTGGTAGATATTAGTGGGTCAGATAAAAACTTTGTTTTTTCTTTTTGCAATATTTGTTCAAAATTTGCATTAAAATTGGATAAAAACATAGCTACAGACTGAAACCCTGTGGTAAGGGTGGTATCCTAATAATTATTTGCTTCGTTGCATTCTCAACCAATGAACGCCTTTGTTGCTGAGCTGTTGTGTGGCAACGCACAGCGGCTCAATGAACCTATAAGTGGCAGCATATTTTATTTTAATTCTTTTCCCAACAGAAGCTCGTATATAAGTAAAGTTATCTCTAAGCATCACTTAAATTATATTAAAAGACAGAGGAATGGTTCTGCAGATGAGGCTGACCAGCATGAGGGAGGAAAAAAAATAATACAAAAAAGTAAGACAGGCTTACTTTGCCTTAATTATTTAAAGTTCTTGAAAAATGCATTGCATCTGTTTTTTATATAAAACAGTACCTGAAAAATGTTCTAAACATATTTGTGTCATGATTAAATTATGTGCATAATAATGAGATTAATCAAGAGCTCCATGATTTTTTTATTGTCATTCCAAATAAAAACATGAGGAACGAAATATRGATGCTGAGCTCCCAGTTGTCAGCAATGAATAATAATAAAAAAACACAATAATCAAAAGGAGATAATCAATACAAAGATGAAAAGAAAAGCACAATAAAAGAATTCAGTTTGTCACACATGGAGTGTGTTGCAACATGCAAGCATATGCACTGAACACTCTAGAGTGATAGTTTCTAAATGTATTGAATTAAGAATAATCAAGATTAAAACCAAAAATATCTTGAGATTAATCACTTTTAAAAGTTTTAATCTATGCCCAGATATGTGCGCAAACATTTTTTTAATGGCAGATTTATTACATTCTGGGTAAGGGTGCAGCATCAAAATGTGACCCTCTAGAGTCAATAAAAAAAGAAAATATGGTCCCTTCCATCAGCCAAAACATGCTGTCCACAGGCTAACATGTAGYTATCATGGCTAGCATGATAGCTACATAAAAAAGCTTCAAACAGTCTCAATAGTGTTAAAATGTAGGACAGGAAGAGGAAACAAAAGAGAGCAAGTGTTAGCATCAGTAGGTCTGGTCAGGGTTTTTTACTGTCTCAGCAGTGACTGTAAGAAAAACTTTGTGAAGCAAAAAATATGACGTATTTTGTAGCCTTACAAATGTACCTAAAGTTGTTGTCACACCAGATAGTCCAGTAGACTCAGTGCTGGGATTTAAATTGCAAAATATGTTTACATTTTCAGCTGGTTGTTGGATTTCTCTTTTGTTTTTGTCAAATGTGCCAAACAAACACTCTTCAACAATGTGAGCAGAAAACGAGACAGAACCATGGAGAATGTTGATTTCCACTAAAGATGGCTGAGATGGCTCCGTATGAGGCGGCATGCACCAGAGATGGGGACTCGTAACCTGGACTTGGACTTGAGTCGCACTTAAGTCCCTACTATTAGAGACTTAGATTTGACTTGGACTCGGATCCTAAAGACTTGAGACTTGACTTGGACTTGTGGTTTGAGACACAAACAATGCAGGTCTTTTCACTGCCCGGCTCACGATTCTCACTCCCTCAATACACATCCATGCTCTGCTCCGCTCCCCCTCAGCTGAGAGCGGGAGGGGCCAGCACTGTCCARTGWTAATGAYRCRTACSCTACGTGACAAACAGAGCTTCAGCATGGCAGGTGTGTTGCAGTAGCTCTGCTCCCATTCATTATAAGCTTTGCTTACTGAGACTTTATTCAACCTCATGACAAGAGACTGGCAAAATGCAAAGTGTRTKGAGTCCAAATCCAAAATGTGTTTTTGTGATGACTTGTGCAGCCCTTTTACTTTAGGGATTCTGGTTCATCATCTTTGCTGACATGCTTTTATCCACTTAATTTTTTTCTGGTATTTTATTGTAAAATCAGCAGCAGACTTGTTGGATTTGTTCTTTGTCAATGGCAAGATATAATTACAGTATGATTTTGTAAGCGTTATAGCAATACTATAAATGCTTGATTGTTATTTCAACCTTAACTTTATCTGTATTTTTAAAACAGTATTGTGTTTTTACTAGTATTATAAAAACATGATACTATGTTTTAATATTTTATTAAATATGGTATTATAGAATATTATCTAGTATAGTTAGGATACCTTTGATCAAACTGCCAGTTAAGTGACACATGCAACAAGACTTGAACTTGAGGTCAAGAGACTTGAGACTTGGCTTGGATTATTCATCAAAGACTTGAGACATGACTTGGACTTGGAGACAAAGACTTGAGACTTGACTTGGACTTGCAAAAAAAGATTTGAGCACATCTCTGGCGTGCACAGATTGAGTAGAAACACATCCAACTTAATAGCAGTGATGTCCACCTTACACAGACATCAAACAAGGTAAATGAGTAACTTTATTACTTTTAATACTCAGAATGCCCTGTGGTATGGTCTGCTTCCTGCCTTTGGAGAGATCTCYGGTCCGCTTGGTGTTCACACATGCATTCGAACCACACCAGATTTCACTTTAATTAAACCGAGACCAATAGGTTTTAGGCAGACCAGCGTTTGCTTTTTCGCATCAGAGTTGTAATTGCGCATTCACGCCTCCCCAGATGAACTGGACTTCCTAGGCAAATTATAGAGTACGATTAAAGTGGACAAACCAGGGCTGGTGTGAATACACTCTAAATCTGCCTAACATTAACCACAAGTCTTATAAAAATATATATTTTACCTTGGTGTTATGCAGGTGTGGTCACAGAAAGGAAAGTGGTGGCAGCTGCAAACCACTCATTCAGAAGATTATTTTTTCCAGTTCTGCAACCGCTTTTGAGCAAAAAGAAACCAGGTGGCCGTTGTTTTTGCCAAAAAAAATGATAGATTAGTTTCCTAACAATCAGGACTATTGACAACAGCTTGATGGGCAGTTATTTGAATGCAGCCTTCAGTTTGTTTTTGTGTTTTCATTTTTTTTCTTGGGTTATTGTGAGGTTTTTCCAGTGGATCTGTGTCATTTTTTATCCTTTTTTGACCTGCATTTTTAGCAAGTTATCTTCATGCCTTTTTATTTTTCTTTTTTACCTTATCTGTGCAACTTTTGARCAAACTGAATTCATAAATAGTCACATTTCTTTACTACAAAATATCTTTCTTTAAAGGAAATACTAACTTTCTCCACCTTTGCCTTCTTTTTTAGACTAAGATCATCTTGTGTTTAAAAAATTACAAAGTTGTAGTAATTTTGATCAAACTTTGAAAAAGAAAATAACAGTTTGA
This sequence comes from Austrofundulus limnaeus, assembly GCF_001266775.1. Taxonomy (NCBI): domain Eukaryota; kingdom Metazoa; phylum Chordata; class Actinopteri; order Cyprinodontiformes; family Rivulidae; genus Austrofundulus; species Austrofundulus limnaeus. The sequence continues at coordinate 163,240 of NW_013952693.1, forward strand.
CACTGTGTTACTACAACATCAGCTCTCTGCGTAGTATGTATAAGACTGACTGAGCCATTTTCTGTATGCTAATATTGATTAGCTGTGATGGCACAGTAAAATTAGAACGATTCCAAATTTTAATTACTTCTAAATGTGAATCCAGGGATACATTTCAGGATTTTTTAGTAAAATATGCCCATTGATTCACAAGGTATAAACAAGCAGGATTGACTCCAACAATTAAGATTAAAGTTTTAAACAACAATCTCGTACGAGTAGTACTCACAGCTACTACCATATCACGTTTTAGGTCAGTAACTATAAAAATAATTTTATTTTTTTATGTTTACCAAAGCAGCATCCATTTTGAATCAGGGTTTTCTTCTGAAATGAATTGATTGTACAGGTACTGATCAGCTGCTCCTGGGAGTCTCTAAAACCAGATTCAAACTCAAGGGGAATCAATATTTTGCTGCAGCARCTCCCAAACTTTGGAACGAGCTACCCCTCCAACTCAGACAGGCCTCTTTTCTGGCTGTCTATAAAATCAGTCTTAAAACCCACATATTTTCTTTGGCTTTTGACACTTGAGCAGATTGTAGATATTTTCTTTATTTTATTGTATATTTTAAATTAGGTTTTAGGTATTTTACTGTTTTTATTTCCTATTTTTTACTTATTTTCCAGCTTATATTTGTTCCTATGCTTTTTGATTGAATTTTCTTTGCATGAGCTGTATTTGATTGTTGATTATGTACAGCATCATCTGCTGTGGTTCAAAAAGTGCTTTACAAATAAATCTGAATTAGATTGAATGAGACTGGAGGTTTTTTTCTTAAAAGTTTAAAGTCCATCTCAGGAGATAATTTACTAAAAGACAAATAGAGTTGACTCCAAATGGTTATGGAAGTTTCATTAAAATTTTTCCAGTGGTTCATGAAAAGTTCACATTCACAAAATCACACAAGAATAAAACATAATAATCCCTCCATACTTTTTGCGGTGAGTAATAACTATAAACATTCGTCCTAATGTATCTCAAAAGTCCAGGTCGAAAAATCTAAAAAAAAATCTGAGTTGGTCCTCTGGACAGATTCTTCTTTGTTAAAAACATTTAATCTCCTCTACAAAATAATTCTTCATTATGAGAGAAGTTAGAGGTAAATGCAGYCTTATTAGCAGTGCTTCCACATGGTGGACCAACAAGTTAATGATAACAATCAAAACTGTTGTTCACATACAAAAGTTGACTAATTGTTAGGTGCYATGATTGTCATCTGTTGTTCACAGAGGGCTGTCATGTTTGCAATTACAACATTGTAAGAAGGAGACAGTTGGACATGGAGACCTCCACCCCTGTTTAACGATGGACCGTTTCACATCACAAAACTGGCTTCCTTTATTCCTCTCTTAACCCAGTGCTCCTCTCTATCAAGGATGAGATCTTCATCCCTGAAACAGTGACCACTGGCCTGTAGATGAGTGTAGTCGTGGCCTGATGATGTCACTCTTCTGTGCTGAGCCATCCTTTTGAACAGTGTCTGTTTTGTTTAACTGATCACAGTCCTCCTGACACTTAACAGCATACACAACATTACTCTGTTTATGCCGGGGGATTGGATCTTTGGGGTGAAGCAGTCTTTACCATAATGTGTTTTGAGGTTTGAACGCCGCTGGGAATTTATGTTAAAAGAATAACCATCTCAGTTTCTCTGAAACTCCTGCAACATGACTGACTGCTGGTCTGGGGACCTCCTTTTCACCCCATAGCTGCTGGAGTCCTGTTTAGGTTTCCTGTCTGCTTTTATGAAAGTCCAGTCAGGAAAACCACATTGCTCCAGGGCCTGACTTCAATGGGATTAATCCTTTTCCATGACTCCTGAGTTGTTCTCAAACATGTCAGCTCAATCTTGTGGTGTTCAATTCAAATTCAAATTCAATGCAAAAATACTTCATTGATCCCAGAGGGAAATTAGGTGTTGTTGTAATTCATTTAACTAAAAAACTTATTGTAGATGCTGATGGCTGTGGGCAGGAAAGATCTTCTGTAGCGGTCTGTATTACAGTGAAGTTGAAGACGCCTCCGACTGAAGACACTTTGTCTTTCTATGACAGTCTGATGAAGAGGATGGTCAGGGTTGTCCACAATATTCTTGATTTTATGTAAAATCCTTCTTTGCACCATCATCTCCAGAGATTCCACAGTCGTCCCCAGAACAGAACCAGCCTTCTTTATCAGGTTGTTTAGCCTTTTTAGATCCCTGGCTCTGATGCTGCTGCCCCAACAGATGATGGCAGAAGAGATGACGCTCTCAACAACAGACTTGTAGAAGATCTGCAGCATCTTGCTGCAGACATTGAAGGATCTCAGCTTCCTTAAGAAGTACAGTCTGCTCTGTCCTTTCTTGTAGACTGCTTCACTGTTGAGTCTCCAGTCCAGTCTGTTGTATATCTGTTTTAAACATTTTAAATGTAAATGTAGTTATTTAAGTAACTTCATCTCAAAAAGTACAATATCTTGTGATAAAGATGTAAAGCAAAAAGACTATGACTTCTATTTGTGTCACTTATCTCTCTACATGATTGATTAACAACAGTGACAAATAATAGTGTTGTATAGCTTCTTTTTACTCASACATAATGATAAGGCAGTCAAGTCTGACATTTTTGAGTGAGATTTTGAGGCCATTACTTTCCTGCTTTCCTGATATTTTATTTCTGTTTAAGTAGCAGAAGTATAGCAAAACAGTGGAACTTGAAAGTGGCGTCAAAGGGGTTTGCAGAGAGTCTTTGTTGCTCTGAGCTTCACAGAACTTTGTTTGTACCATGCTGATCTGAAGCACACACACACACACACACACACACACACACACACACACACACACACACACACACACACACACACACACACACACACACCAGCAAGTAACAGCATCAAACACTGTCACAAAATACTTCACCCCTTTTCTCATATACCAGGATGCAAAATAACCCACTCACACGTACCGTATAAGAGTGAGAGGCAAGCAATTGCTTGAGCTCTGCAGTTTCTCTGGGAAATGCAGGAAAAGTGTGCTCGAGTGAATGTGCTGTAACTAAAGCAGTGGGGGGTCTGCTGTAAGTTTTTCTTTATTCTTCATGCAACCAACATGGGGTTTTGGGAAAAAAACATAAAATGTTGTCGTTTTAATTTTCAAACAAGTGTTTGTGCAGAATCCCAGTAGAACTYTTAGTTTCAAAGGCACAAGAGATTCTCTTTGAGACTCATTCCACACGCTTGGTGTGAAACATAAAAAGAAGCATTTTCTATACATGTCCATATTCCAGTGCTCTAACCTTGAGTCCTGGATTGTATTGTAAGAGTAAGAGTCTTTGAGTTTATCAAAAATATTTTTTAAGCCTGTGACACTCACTTGACTTATTATGGGCTAGATGGTTTTATTTATACTGAATGAGACTCRTGGTTCTTCTCCTTGAAAAAAACAAGACATAGTATTCAAATGATGAAAGCTGTTTTAAGATATGGTACTAATTTTTAAAACCTTCAAAATATTACATGTAGTGAGTTGTTAGGAGATAAACAGAAAGGGTGATTAACAATTTCTGTCTTACACTACACTTTTACCTGTTGGGTCACCWGGGGCCTCGTGTACAAAGACTTGCGTGGATTTCTTACTGAAACCTGGCGTACRGTCAAATCCAGAAAACGGYGTACGCACAAAAAAATCCAGATGTATCAAACTGTGCGCACTCCTGAATCCACGCACATTGCTTTTGTACATCACAATTAA
>NW_013952693.1:167546-173865 GCF_001266775.1 Austrofundulus limnaeus
GTTGTAAACTGTACTTACACGTGTCATTTTGGAAAAATCTGCAACAATGTAAACGTCAAGTATGAAACATCTCCACTACCGGCGAGCATAACTCAGCCTTTAGAATCATGTGGATGACACGATTCCATTGGTCATGATTCTGCTTTGGGTGGACTGGACTGACACAGTCCTGATGGGTCTGCCAGCTCACACTGGAAAGCTCCTGTGGAACCCCAGTTCAATCGCTGCTGCTGCACGTGCACTTGTGGCACACGCGGCTACTCGCTGCGTCGCGCTCCCAGAGCGCAGCAGTGCCAAACCAAAAAAAGATTTTTCCTCAAAACGGCTGATGAGCCACTCGTCATCAGAAATTTCTATCTGTTTATGAATAAATGCTCTGCGTGTTACACTATTTATTATATAWGTGGCAGCATGCCCTGTAGGCTTTGAACGCACCACACAAGTGCCTGCATCTGATTGGTCGTGGCGCTGGCTGCCTGTATATAAAGGGCCCTCCCTCACCTGGTTGACATCACATTGTTCTCCTTCCGGTTCAGACCGCGGCGTTTATCGGTGCTGCATGCTAGCTGCAAAGTAATGCGCGCGTGAACAATGCACTTAATGACGCTCTGATCGTCGATCAATCATCCTTCTGGCCGCCTGTACACGATTCCAGTTCCTCCTTCCCTGCTAGAGGCACTTCTTAAAGAGGCTCAAATGGTGAGTGAACTGCTAGTTTTTGCATGCTTTTTAGATTCTATTTCTAACATTTATTTTTGATAGCCGCTGCTGTTTGTCCTGGGCCGGCTGTTTGTCCTGGGCCGACTATTTGTCCTTGGCTGGCTGTCTGCCTGCTGTTCTGGTTGTCCCCGACTGGCGGTTCGTCTGCCCGCTGGATGGTCGGTCGGCCACTTACCTGTCGTCCTGTGTGCTGRCTTTGGGGCTCGCCGTACTGGTCGGCGTAAAGCTGGCTCCTGTCACTCGTCCAGTGTGGCTGATTTGGGCTGATTGGTATTCAGCTCCGACTACCCTTCTGGTGCCKCCCTGAGTGGTGTTTGTTACAACGGATCGGTTCCTTCCAGGACGGACTTTCTGAATTTGGATTATTACTGCTTGATTGATTGTAGACTGATTGGTATTTTATTGTTTGTAATTTTAAAGTGCCTTTCTTTTTATTTTTACAGGAACGGCCAGCTCGTGGTGTTGGTGGTGGACTTTCCGGGTGGTGGTACTCCCAATTGGTTTGGTGCACAATTTTCTTTTGTTTATTTTGTTCCGTTTGCTGGGTTTTTCTTTTCTTTAGGACACTACCCTGAATTACACTCCTCCCTGAGTTGAACCAGAACTGATTTTTAATGTGTGAGAGGTTTTAATCTAGTATTTTTGAATTAAAATCAGGATATAATAAACAACCTTACAATTGTGAAATTGTCTCAAGCCTCATCTGTAAGCGGGTCCGCGTGCCTTACGGTAACTTTTAAAGTGGAGTTATTATAATCAATCTTATTTTTCTAAAACTGTGTTTTTGAATTTAAGTTGGTAATTATTATCACACAGCACCCGCCACGTATACTCCAGTAAGGCTGAATCAGTTCCTGTGAAATGTATTTTTGGCACAGCTTTGCGCGTCCTTTATTTAACTGCGTCCATGTGGATGTCATAATTGTTAATCATGTGTGTCTGGTGTGAACAATAATCATTTTCACATCATGAACAGTTTCTCAGAATCACCTCTAAGTGTCGCCAATGGAACCAAAGCCACAGAAACGTGCGTACGCAGCCCTGGAGTTGGCGTGGGGCTGCGCACATTTCCACGTTCAGTTGAGTTTTGAGACATCCGGCGTTTTGCGTGGATAATGACGTACGCAAGGTTTTTGTGTGTACGCACCATTGATACATGAGGCCCCAGGTCACTTTACTGACCAATATTTATTCACCCCTTTTAATCAGACTCATGTTTACTGAAGGTCATGTGATGTAACAGTGAATTCTTTTCTCAGGCCAAAATACTCAGAAATGAGGAACCAGCTTTGTCTTTTATGKTAATTTATTTCAAAAAATTACCAAGAAGCAATTTCAATCACAGCAAGTGGTGGTCAAAAGGTCATATCAGGGGTCACGGTCGTTCATGCTACATATATATTAAGAAAAAAAAACAGATTAAAAAGCTAAATTTTATTATTATTGTTTTTACCCCACTCTTACATTTACCATATAKCCCTTAATGAAAAGTGACAAAACATACTGGTTAAAAAAATCTAGACTATGGAATACAACACCTCTTCAAAAAGCTGACACRCAATCAGTTGTTGAGGATATATTTTATGCAAACACAACTCATATTTGTCACATAACAWATGTTAGTATGGCATTCACATGTTTATTTTATTTGTTTATTTGAAATGACAAACATTTTAAAAAGTTGTTGAAACAATAAGAAAAAAAAGATCATATAATGTATTTGTTCATTTCATMCTCCCTAACTTGAAATTTGCTCCTAAGAAATTTTCACTTGAAAGGTCAGATAGTGAGAAGATCTGTGTTTTCTGGGCACTTATTTATATTCTATAGTAAATTTTCCCAAGTGTCTGTAGCTACAGTATGTTTACATGGACATAAGTAATCAGAATAAACAGCCAATCTGAATTAAAATGTATCATGTAAACACCCCAATCGCAATATTCTGATCTGATTCTGCTCGATCGGACCAAATTTGTAATTTAAAGGAGAGAGTCGGTTTATGCCCAATAATAATTCAAACGGTGTGCAAGTAAAGACTTAATCTGATCATGGTAAYATGGTTGTGGCAAACTGACCTAACTGCACATGTGGGCCCTTTGTCAACCTGACGTATTTCTGCCTGGCTAGATGTTAATATGTCGAGGAAGCAAATTTGTTTAACGATACAACATTTCTATTAGAAATTTTCAAAGAGCTGAAAATGATCAAATACCTAATTGATCAAAAGAGTGGCAACACAGTTATTTCAGCATTTGTTTCTTTTAATGTTTGTTTATGTTCATCACGAAAGCAGAACTTCTGTGTTTTTATCAGGAAAACTTTACAACACTGCACACGTCCCTACCTAAATTATGAATAAAAGCCGGGTGCATGTAGATACTGGTCATGGATCAGATAAATTAATGTTGTGCCCATTATAAAGGATACATTTAGAGTATTTAAGCCAAATACATTTCAATCCAATCAAAAAATGTTGCACATGTAAACAAAGCTTGTGTTTATATGCTTGTCTGTGTTCCTCCCCAGCTCCTCCCACTCCTGTTCCTGCTTGCCTCCCTGACAGGTGTTATCTCAGTTTGTTAATGTCCCTTTGTCTCAGTGAGTTTGTTCAGCAGTACACTGGCTACCAACTGCATGCCATGGCTCCTGCTCACATTCCCTCCCATAAGTATGCTGTCACCTCAGCCTTCTGTTTGTTTAATAATCAGTTTTATTTTCAGTTTCTCAGGCCTGCCTAATTCCTTTGTCCAAACCTCTTTGACACATTGTAAAAAAATAGCCTGACATATTTGACTCATTTTTCCAACCATCCGTTATCTTAACCTGCCTAACATAAAGACAAACAACCATTCACACTCTCACTCACATTTAAGGAAAATTTATAGTGACCAATTAGCCTATCATGCATGTTTTTGGTCTGTGGGAGGAAACCAAAGTATTCTGACAAAACCCACAGATGTACAAAGAGAACATGCAAACTCTACCCATAAAGGTCCCCAGCTKCTTTTGATCCRGCAACCTTCTTGCTGAGAGATGTTGAGACTGCAGAGGGGTTGGACCCAGAATGCAGGCAGACAAAGATTAATACAAAAAAATAGAACTTACAAAAAACTCAAAGCAAGACAACCAAGATGACATCAGAAGCCGTAAAATGAATGGACAAGAAAGTGGTAACAAGAGACTGGTAAATACACCGAGGGAGGAGTGGTACTGGACAGCATCTGTGCAGGAGACTGAGTACAGATTATACGTAGACAGGTGAGTGGCAAACATGACTAGAAGACTCAGAGAAAACTTACTGAGGAAGAAAGAGAATTGGCACAGACAACATAAGGGATAGTCTAACAAAGCGCCTAAACTAATAACAACTAGAATTCACAAGGAAAAAAAAACGTAAAGAGCTACACAAATGAGCAAGCCAAACACAGACCATCACAAGAGGCAACAGCTCCACAAACAAAGCCCCTGCACCACCTTTGCTCCTTTTAGCATAAAAAGRTTTTGGTCTACAAGTTATCGAAAACACAAACTTGTGAACCACTCTGAATACATATTGTCAGACAAAAGTTATCCCATCCAGATTACTAAAAGTTTCCATGTTGTTCTGATTTGTTCAAATTAGCTTGCACATCCATTTATCTGATTATTGTTATTTGACATAAATACTGTATTCTCATCTATTAAAGTTTGGGACAGGGGGACTGCAATAGGTCGGTGGTCAGTGGTCCGGTCTTGTAATCTAGAGGCCACAGGGCCCTTGAGTCAGGAAGGGCATTCTGCTTAAAACATATGCCAGTTCTTTTGTGCGAGTTTGCTCACTGTGGTGACMCCCGCAAGAAGGGAGCGTCCAAAATACAAACAACAACTTGTGTATTTAGGTCTATTATTGAAAGTGTTTGAACTTTAACTTTGAAAAGTTCAAACATTGTCAAACTACTTCAGAGAGCATTTCATCCTTCAGCACAACAAACAACCATCTGACATGTCAAGCTTTACTGCAAAAAGTGTCCATCTTACCAAGTTTTAAAACCTTATATCCAGCCAAAAAGTCTTTTTGATCTTGTTTTGAGACTGATTTACTAAACAAGAACTGATTGTGTAAGAATAATAATCTTGTTTTCAGAATGTGTAAGATTATTTGTCTTGTTAGCGTGAAACTTTGACTCAAATTCTGTCAAAAAATTCTGCCATTGGAGTAAGAAAATTTAACTTGGTAAGAGATTCTTGAAATAAGAAAACACTGAGTCAAATCAAGTATTTTAAGAGTCTTACCAAGTGAAATTTTCTTACTCCACTGGCAGAAATTTTTGACTGAATTTGAGTCAAATTTTCAGGCTAAGACAAATAATCTTACACATTCTGAAAACAATATTGTTATTCTTACACAATCAGTTGTTGTTTAGTAAATCAGTCTCAAACTAAGATCAAAAATATTTTTTTGGCTGTATATAAGATTTTAAAACTTGGTTAGGTGGACATTTTTTGCAGTGTTGTTGTCCATACGAATTGCTGTGCACTGCTTCCAGTAGACCGATGTGATATTTTTTGATGTACAGAGAAATCCTGTTAAAACAAATGTCAAAGATTTCACTTATCTGGTCACAACTATGTTCTTATTTGGTGACAAAACAAATAACTGCATTCAGTTTTCTTAAAGCATTATTTAAGGGTTTGTTTTTGTAAATAGTCTCTAACTTAATCTCTATAGGTTGCATATATTTTCCATGCATATCAATTTAGTGTACTGTAGCTCTTCGACACTAAGCATTCAATTAGCTGTCATCCATTTTTACCTACTTTTCCTTTACATGTCAGAGAGTAGTTGGTTCCTATCTCTATGAGTCACTGCTAGTCATGTGCAGATCAATGCTGAAATATCGATACATCCAGCTCTTTATGCATTAAAATCGATTCACAAATAAAAAAAATCAATGCTTTGATACTTCAGTCATTTCAGGTAATGTATATCATTAACAGGAACACAGTAGAAAGTAACTAAACTACTGAAATTGCATCTAAAACAAACATGGTTAATGGGAACTCTTCCACCTGGGTAATCCTTAAGTGCACCAACACATGTTCAGTCACTCAATTTGTATGTGTATGTTCAATGAGTTTATGTTAATATTGATGAAATGTAAATTATGATGCAAGTTTTCATTTTATATTACTTCTTGATAATTAAAATATACTTTTTCTTTACTGTTTTACTGGTTTACATCAGTTTTCATTGTTTATAACAACTTTAACGTATTCCGTATGATTGTGTCCTCTGTTAGTATTTTTTGTTGTATTAGCTCGGCTATATTATAAGTGAGGATGCTACATCAATATACTTTGGAGTTTAAAATGAATAAATTACTCTGATGTCTTGTATTGTTTATAAAGTGGCAGTTTCAAATGCACCACTGTTTTAGATTTTCCAGGCATATTAGGTGTATTTGCACAAAATATCAGTACTCGATCAGTATCACTGATACCAGCCTGTGTTTTTTTCTTGGTTTTGAAATCTGAAAAGAAAAGAGTGGTATCCAACATCACTAGTCCCTGTGCAAGAGGTACACTCTGGACAAGTCACAAACCTGCCACAGGGCTGTCA
>NW_013952693.1:176291-177491 GCF_001266775.1 Austrofundulus limnaeus
TAAATAAATAAATAAATAAATAAAAATAAAAAAAATGTGAAGACTTTTGGCACTTCTGGCCAAAAGTAGAAGAGTGGAAAAATATCACAGATAAATAAATAATATACAGGATGTAGGTAGGAAAAGCAGACAGTGAGCTAGATCTCTTGGTGGAGCCTGCATTGTCTGAGGACCCCTGATAATTGTATAAAACTTGGTTAACTTTACCAGCAAGCTTCAATCTGCATCTTYAAAGGTGTAAGGAAGCAGGATTTGGGAAGGACATGCAGTATATACACGTACACAGTCTGAGAACTCGGTAAGAACTTTGTTCACTGTCTCACTTCAGTACATAAAGAAGTTTGACAAGCCCCCAGGCACCATTTTGTTTGAGTTCAGTATATATTTAAACAAGATTATAGTACTTAAAGCTTACTAAATATACCAATAGGTAGAAGCAAAGGGGGAAATAATTCCAGTTATCAAATAGCAAAGTCAAATACTACTACTCTATATGCCAACTGCAGTTTCCAGTATGTTGGTTATGGCTTCTTCTTCTTCTTTTTTTCTTTTTGACTGCCTTATCTTATGCGGTAGCCATAGACAGTCACTTGCACATATAGGGAACTGCGTAACCAGAGTCTATATTGTACATGTATGTTTATGTTAGGGCTTTCACTCTCGGTGTTCAAAAATTCAGATTCAATTCAAAAATACTTTATTGATCCCAAAAGGAAATCACAGTTTGGAACAGCACATTTAAGAGAGAGACAAACAAATCATGATTCACATACATGAGAGAACAGGTGCCCCTGGTCCTGCAGCCATAAAGAGGCACGCTTGCATTAGAAAAAATAAATAGCAGCTGTATTTTATGATCCAGACAATTTAACTGTGTTTTTATGAGTCAAACAGCATTGATCTATGGGGTTACCAACAACCCAAATAAAGGCATGTGTTTAAGTTATTTTTCAATGTTGTTTTTAATTTTATAGAGTTTTTGAACTTGTTCAGCCTTGAGACAAAATTTCATTGAGCATAATAAAAAACAGGAAGCAATTTTATTTTATGTACAAGTTCAAGCCATATATGAAACAATTGGCATTTACTGTGTAGAACAGTACACAGATCGACAGGCGGATTGGCGCAGCGTCTGCTGTAAAGCGGGCGCTGTACCGGTCCGTCGTGGTGAAGAGAGAGCTGAGTCAGAAAGCGAAGCTC
>NW_013952693.1:177953-180277 GCF_001266775.1 Austrofundulus limnaeus
TGTGTGTGTGTGTGTGTGTGTGTGTGTGTGTGTGTGTGTGTGTGTGTGTGTGTGTGTGTGTGTTTATTTTTTTCTGGAAGTAGAAGAAACAACTCAAGCTTTTTACTCAAGTAAAAGTGTATAAGTACTGGTTTAAAGTATGTCTTGCTGAAATTTGATGTGATTAGTGCCATACAGGTGGGATTGATCACAGCATTAACAATGAAATAAGATAAATGAAGGATACGCATTTGGTAGGAAGTCAAAAGCATTCCTTGAAACTGATGAGAGTTTTTTTAAGGAAAAAATGAATCTCTGCCAAAAGCTGTTTCAACCCTTTCTAGTGTCACCTTAACATAAGCCAAGTGACATATAGTGTAGACAATCTTAGACTGAGCACATTATGGAAATCCACAACATCAGCTCTCCTGGTTTCTGTCATACCAGGGAAATGTGATTCAGGTTTCCCTATAAAAGCTCAGTAACCAGTGGCGGCTGGTGGATTTCTCTCTTGGGGGCGGGGGCTACTACTCCAAAATAGGCTCATCTCCAAAAACAATCAAACATGTACTAAATTGTATCACGACAGTGTATTTATTAAACAAAAGACAATAATAAAACATCATTACAATGTCATGTAGTTTTTATTTTTTGTACATGAATTTTGCTCTTCTGTAAATGAGAAGCAAATATCTTCATGACTCTGGTTAAAATCAGGGATGTTTTAACCAGATTATTCTCTACAGAGAGCATGGTCAGTGCAGTGAGNGGGACCCCTGGTGTAGAACATGCATTTCCTGCCTTTTTTGTTTGCAATCTTTGTTTATTTTTGCTGCTCTGCTATGAACATTTTTTAACCTTCAATTATATATTTTGATAATTTTACCCTATTTTTTCCTTAAGATTCATTCTTAGAATGAAGCAAATTGTATGTGTTGTGTCTTTGAAAAGTATGGCCACACTTACTTCACACAGTAGCCATAATGGCACCATGATATACTTTTATCTTGGTGCAGAGAGTTAATCTCACTAAATGTGTGTAATCTATTCCAAACAAGCTCTGGCCACGAATTTCAGACCTTGTTTTAAATCTTACTTGTAATCTAGAAGTCACATTTTTTTCTGTGGTCTTTAAGGTTCCCAATAACTAAAATTATTAATCTTTGATTGTGTTAACTCATTCTGATTTTCTTAAAATATTTTGTGTCAGAGTGTGAAAGTTCAAATGTTTTTCACATTACATGTAACTTCAGCCACATTTGATTTAAACTGCTATTAAAAATGGTAATTAGGTATTATAGAAAAACTGACTGGTTAAAGGGAAGACAATTTTTAGGTACATAGGTTTCACATTACAAGAGAAAAATGGACTCATATTGCATCCAAAATTAATATTAAACATATAAAAAATAAATACTTCATTTGGCCTTCTCACATTTAAAAATCTTATTTTTATCACACCAATTCTTCTCCATTTTCCCCTTCTTTCAGATCATTAACACTGAATAAGGTGTGAGTCTTTTCATTGGCTAAGGTCGATGTCTGATTTAAAAACAAAACAGAAAAAAAGAAGAAATGCTAAAATGAAACTTGTGAATAAAAGAAGAGGCCAGTGCATCTTTACCAGAAGTTCTTTTCTGTCCTTAATTAGTTCCACATATCAACCAGAAAAGCAGGAGATTTTAGTTTATTTTCCTGMGTTACCACCAACCTGGCAGGCACTTTACTTTCTGTTCATCTGTGGCAGAAATCCCATCTTTGCTTTGTAATGCAGTGTAAATTTGGTCGTAAAATCCACTTAAAGTCGAAACCAAATTAAACACCAACAGTGAGAGAAAAAAAATGGAAATCAATTCAAAGACCTTCTTCAGCTGTTGACTAGGATGTATGATCAACACCTGCACAAAAAGGTGCAGTAAAATATAAAAAAGAGGGAACACTGCTTTAATCTTTGTCACTCACCACCATGAAGGATGGGCAACAATGTAATTGCTCGTGTGTATCTGTCTATTAGCAAAACCTATCATTAATCAGAGTAACCTAAATAATTTAATGATATTCTCAAAAATATTTATTAGATGCACACTTACAACCAATTATATAAATGCTGATTGAGCATTCACTCTATTGGTTTTAACTACAGCTGCATACTTTATTATTTTGGCCAAATGAAATCATTCAGCTCGTTCATGAGATTGGCTCTGTGACTTATAACTTTAGTACACATTTTATTTAGCATTTCACATCCAGAGTAGTGAAGAGGGAGTCTCAGTTTTTTTTTTCAGATCCTTTGTTAACCTCTATCTTTAACATTGCATTTAAATGTTTATTATACAGTATATATA
>NW_013952693.1:185812-203037 GCF_001266775.1 Austrofundulus limnaeus
GTTTTAAACAATAAAAAACAAGGCAATTTAATAAGTTACATTAAATTATTGTTTATTTATCAACAACTATTATAAAAAATAAAATCTTAATTCTTAAATCTTAATGTTACAAATATTTACCATGAAAATACTAAACATGTAACATCTACAGACTGAGTGACTGAGCACGTGCCACTGCACTTACACATTACCCAGGTGGAAGAAAAAGTAGTTCCCACAACCACATATGTTTTAGGCAAGATTTCAGTTGTTTAGTTACTTTCCAGTGTGCTCCATTTAATGATACATACATTGCCAGAAATGACTGACGTATCAAAATATTGATATTTTTGTTTTAGTACTAATACGAAAGCATTCTTGTATCTGGGTTATTGATAATTCAATATCGGTTTGCAACATTACTAGTAAATGATGTGTGTAATTTTATGTCTGTTCTCATAATGTATTAGCCCTCAGAGTGTGTGTTGAGGATGAGTCTCAGGCCATACCACTAGGTTTGGGYGGTATGGCGGTATTTTGGTATACCACAGTATTGAAATGTGGTGATGATGAGTATTGTGCATGTTAGTTGATGCACCAAGTTTCCCATCACCTTCCACACAGCTGCTAAAAAAACTAAGACATAAACATTTTAGATTCTTTCAGATGCCTCATAACATTACTAATGCATGTTCTAACCACCTCAGCTCATTCAGTAGACAAATGGAGGAGGGGGCAGCATGGGAGACACCTCTGTCTCTCTAAAYCGCGAKGTAGAAATAAAACAAAAATRAAATAAAAACTCCGAGCGAGGTGGCAGAAATGTGACTCGCTGGCTTCTGAAMTAGTGAGCTGGTGCAGTGCTGACATCTTCGGAGACTACATAGTTGTGGCCCACGGGTTTCTTAGTCCAACCATCATAAATGGACTGTTTTCAGATTTAAAGTTTCTGTGATTTATTTATTTATTTATTTATTTATTTATTTATTTATTTATTTATTTTCCAAGATGAGCGCTGCTTACTGCGATGAGGAAATAGCACTGGAAAATACCTACAAACTTGATCAGCCCAAATACTAACTAAACAGATGCAGCAGCACGGAAACAACTGTGGTAAGAGTCAGATAATTTTGAAATTTAAAACCCCAAAAAGACATAGTTGACTGTATTTTGATGTTTGACATAATAAGAGGCAAGAGCTATTTTGTGACTCCTCTCCTGCTGCTCTCAGATAGAGTGACAGCAGCTTCTTTTGAGCCCTACAGTATATTCATGTAAATGCTCACYGTTTCTCCATTAATTAATACATACTCAACACCCCACAGACCATACCCCCCAGTWATACTGTATATCGCAATATGAAAATAATCAATACCTCCCAACACTACCTACCACACCACAAATTAGCTAAAATTATATGTCCAGTGGTTCATTAAATATTTTGCTTATAAACAATGTTGGCTTCAACAGTAAAACGTTGATCAAAATTGTTGTACAATGTTGATTACTTAGATAATATGCTATAAATGACACTCATCTACAACCTCATCAATTTTTAAAGCAATATTTGCAAAACAGGTTGAGTTTGTAGCCTTTTTTGTGTTGACTATAGTAGTCATCTTGAAAATGGGTTGATCCAAAGTTTAAAGAAACACTCAAAAAGTAATCACTGGATGTACATCTGCAATTCATTACATTTTGAAGTCAACCCCTTTCAAGATGGTTGC
This sequence comes from Austrofundulus limnaeus, assembly GCF_001266775.1. Classification (NCBI taxonomy): domain Eukaryota; kingdom Metazoa; phylum Chordata; class Actinopteri; order Cyprinodontiformes; family Rivulidae; genus Austrofundulus; species Austrofundulus limnaeus. The sequence continues at coordinate 187,519 of NW_013952693.1, forward strand.
CACAGCTAAGCAACAAGATCAAAAATAGCTAAACCTCAGCCAAATATGCATTTTATGAACTAAAACCTGGTTTGAGAGAAGCTGACAGTTATCCCAGTTAATTCTCTGAGAACTTTAACTTTTCAGTAACTACTGAAATCACTTATATTTGCCTGTTAGGAAAAATGTCATAAACAACTGGATTTCAGAAAGTAATCCATGGGTTAACATCTAGAACTACTTAAAATCTGTCTAGTGGTTCATCAGATGTCTTGGCAACACAAGAAACAAAAGAGCATGTACTCACTCACACACATAGGCAATAACACTATTGCCCTTTCATCTTTCCTAACAGGCAAGAACAATTCATCACTGTAGGCACACAGCAACTTTTTATTCTTGATAAACAGTTCATTTATGTGCCGCATGCAGGTGCGGCACTGTGCCTCAAGCAGAGATGAAGACCAGGGAGCAAATTTTAAGGCCGCATCTTCTTGCCTWTTATAAAGATTTGTTTTTATTATTTCTCAAAATTAATAATTAGACATAACCAACATGACTTAAGGAAATTTACAAGTAGAAGACTTCATGCACCTCCCTATGGGGATACAAACAGCTTTGACAACTTCCTTAAACATATGCAGGGGTATTCCCTGAGACCTGTAAACAGGCTTTGATGTTAAAAATTGGTGAAACTTCCCTTTAAGCCCTGGAATGAAAACATGTGGCACCACCCACACAGCTGCAATGAACTGATACTTTGCTTCTAAAACAAGTTATTCTTTGCTATGTAAGTCAATTTGTTAAATTAAACTTTTGAAAACTAGAAGAGTTTGAACACACTTAATAATAATGATCAATCTGTCTATCAACATTTATTKATATAGCTTTTTGATCACCTTTTGGTTGTTGTAAAAAGATTTACAGTGCAAAAGTTAAAACAGACATTAGGAAAAATACTACCAGTAAAACAAAATAAAATATTTACAAAACAAAAAAATAAAAATACAATGCCAGAGTTCTACTAGGTTTTAAAAGCCTGCCTGAATAGAGAATTTTTAAGATTGGATTTATGATGGAGAATGATGGAGAGAAATAAGCTGGTTACCAAGTCTGGGTGTAACAACTGAAAAAGCTGCATCAGCCCAAAGTTTGTTTGGACATTAGATCATAGAGTAAAATGTATTAGTTGACCTTAAAGATTTCTAATGCTCGTAGAAAGCTATTAAATCAGCTAATTAAGGTGAGGTAAGGCCGTTAATAGCTTTAAAAACAAACAGTAAAAGTTTAATATCAATTTCAAAGCCAACAGAAAGCCACTGAAAAGGGGATAAAACAGCTGTGATGTGCTCACATCTGGGTTGCAGTGTTTTGGACAAGTTGAAGACAGCTAAGGGAGAACTGTGTGATCCCAACAGAAAGAGAGTTAAAATAGTCAAGCCTTGAGCTGGTAAGCATGTACAGCCTTTTCCAGGTCAACACAGTTCTAAAAAGGCCTAACCTGGGCTAAAAGGTGATATTAAAATGAACTGGCATTGGCTATAGAAGATGTTTGAGCATTCATTTTGGAGGTTCTTGTCAAAAAAGGTCACCCTATATTTTTAACTGTGGGTCTAAACTTAGATGTCAGAGCACCAAAGTTACAAGGTGCATCATCGCCCAAAACATAATCTTCATTTTAAAACATGAAGTTTGGGTCAAAAGACTGTTTAATGTCAGTGACGAAGTCAAGAAAAGATGTTTTGAAAGTTATTGCTTCATGAAGTGTACTAATGATGTGTCCAAAGATTTGACTGCCATTGTAAGTCATGGGCAAAAAGGGGGATAATGTTTGTGTCTTTATAGTGTGGATGACAGGAATCTTTTCCCAAGTATACTTGGTGCTTTCCCTTCTCTTCTTTGTGATTGTCTTTGGCTGTTGTGAGTTGGGTGTCACCTAATGAATAGGGGTTTTATGATTGTGCACATTTTCTCATAGTCTACCCACCCACAAATCTTTGGTCTACTTGTGATTGACTGCTAAAGAACTTGGCTAGATCCACATTAACTGGCACAAATGACAACATTGACACCACACAAGCCTTGCAGACTAGTGAGTGGACTGTGAATTGCATTTTTCTAATGAATACTTTGGTTTAATTAATTTCAAATTTAGACAATAATTATGAGTTAATCTTCTTGATGCAAGAAGTATCTGACTAAACATTGTCATGAGTAGAAAATGTTAAATCTGAAAATTCCCTCTCATTTTAATCAATCTGTTGTGGTCTGCAGGTGCCCTTGGAGGCACCAAGGGTCCATCGCCAACAACAGCATGCCTCAGTTGGATACAGATGAGCTCTGGGCTAGGGTCAAAACCTGACAGGTGGTGTGTCACAGCTGCCTCAGCACATCATTCTCACTGGACCCATTACATCAATTAGAAGCAAGACTGTTTTGCTTTGAGTTGATTATATGCCAGGCTACCGAACTTTGAATATCATGTGTCTAATTTTATTGTTGTATGTTTACAGCAAGATAAAAGTTAGTACTTTAACATATAATAAAGTCTCAGTTGTTTAAGAAAATAAAACACTTATAAGTTGGTAAAAAAAAAAGGCAATGAAAACACCTAAAGACCAAACAAAGATAAAAGATTGAAAGGTGGAGTAATAACTTTAAATGAAAGTGTGCTGATCTTTCAAGTTGATAGCTAAACAGCATTTTTAGCAATTAATTTCAAGGTTGTTTTTTTCAATCAATGATCAAGATATATCAAGGCAAAAAGGTGAATATTCTCAATGTAGAACTAAATATCTTAATATATAACACTGGAAAATAAAAAAATATGAACTTTTTATTAAAAGAAAAGTGTATACAACTCTAGTCAGTCATAATATGCTCTTATTTGAGCACCTCCACAGCACTGTGTCAAAATTAATGTTAAATAATTTCTCCTTTACACACAAAACACTGAGGGGCACACAGAAGATTGAAATGTTTCCCAAGGATCCGTGTTCTATCATTGTTACTGTGTTTAGGTTGGATTTTTATAGCCAGATGCAACATTGTTGTAATGCTCTACCGAAGATAAAAAGGCAACATGTGACAATAAAAATCCATCTCTGTTGAACACTGGAATATAAGACGGTGCTTTGGCATCAAGCATCACGAAAGCCTCAGAGTTCTATTGTCCTAAGGATTTTTTTATTATTATTTGTTTTCCTTCTGCCAACACTGTGCTCATTCATCTTCAATAAAAAAGGCAAAAAGGTGAGTTATGATCACCTTACAAGTTTGTTTGAAAAATACAAATGCTGTCTCAAAGGATTTGCTGGTTGTGTACACTTATCAAGAGTACTGACACATGCCTTCAAGTTAAAGTGAATCATTTCAGTGAGCAGGAACAAACTGTTGTTGTTTTAGATTTGTGAAAATCGTACAAAATAAATATTCCTATTAAAATATGTTATTTGGTGGTGGAGGTCTGATGATTTGGGCTTGTTGTGCACTCATAAAACCTTAAACCATCAAGTCAAACAAATAATTCTTTGTATAGCAACATTTTTAGTACCAAATGTGGCACCATAAAGAGAAATGGGGTTAAAATCAATCTTTGTTTTGTGGGGTTTTCAATTTAAAAGATGATGTCTTCAGTATTTAGACTGCAGGCTGCAATGTGAAYGAGTTTGCATTGTTCCATCCTAATAAGATGGTCCTCCATTTGAATTTCAGCTGACCTGTGTAAAGTTTGCATGTTTTTCCCCATGTGAATGTGGGTGTGTTTTCTAGGTACTAAGGCTTTGATCAATAACCTAAACAAGTGTGTTTTAGGCTAATAGGTGATTCCAAAGAGTAAATGTATACTTAACTATCCTGTGTGTGTGTGTGGTGGCCTTAAGATGGCACAGCAACCTGTCTAGAGCAGTGGTTACCAAAGTTGGGGACCGGACCCAAGGTGGGGTCCTGAAATTATTTTCTGAAATAATTACACAAAAAAATACAAWTTTTTTGCCAAAGTTGTTACAAAAGTGTAAGGTTAGTGTACTTACAATGTACAAAAATAGCATAATGAATATTGTTAATCTGTCCTTGTTTATTTGGCATGAAAACAATGTTTATCAACTGACAACAGCTGAGGGCACAGGTCTCTGCTGCTGGCATTTTGTGGGTCAAAAACTGGGAAGTTTGGGAACCACTGGTCTAGAGTGTACACTGTTTCTTGTCCATTGATTCCCGAGATATGGGCCTATTATACTCCAAACAGTCAAAGCATTGTTATTCATGGTTTGTTTTTGCACTCACCTTTCACAGCCTCTGAGACAAACTGTGCTGAGCTCCTGGTAAACCCCTCCCACAGGAGTATACGTCACATCATGGGGTTTCTTCCTGCTAGAGTCTACACGCTGATAATAAATTAATTAATTAATTCATACTCCTATACCTGACAGTATTTGTACACAGATCTGTCCCGGTTAAAGCTTCACACATTTCTAAGACTATTATCTTTTATCTCTATCCATGAGTTTTTGGCCATTTGACTGTCTTTATAAATGTCTGCTTCTGGGTACAACAGTCAGATTATAGAGTAGTTTTTTTTTTTTTTTTTTTTTGGAAGCAAGTAGTTGAAGCAAAATGCAGCATAAACAAATCCACCCACAAACTTCTGACAAATCACACAATAAGTTCTTATGCAGAGTGAGGTGAAAAGTTCTCATGATGGTCTGTGAGAAGAAGGAGTGGAAGACTTGAAGCTGCGAATGGAATGGCTCAATTGCAACAATGAGAGCCAGTTTTGGCAGTTGGAGTATGTGGAGGTCTATTGACTCCTGGTGACACTGAACTGGTTCAAATGGGTAAGGTAGATACAGTAAGTGAATGAGTTGGATTGCACCCAACAGAAACATAGAGCTACATTTTGAGCATTGGCTGAGAAAGATTGTGAAATAGATCTCTAATTATGCTTGTATTGTTTGTAAAATTATGATACTCAATAAAGGAGAACATTTAGAGGTGATGAAAAGGCTTAAAGTGCCTGTGATATGCATATCCTTTAAATACATAAGTCAAATAAAACAAATTTATATAAAAAAAAACTTGGCATAATATATATGATTTTACCCGTTTTGGCTCAACCAAAGTAAAAACAGGAAATGGCATCAAATGGGAATTCTTGTTCACTGAAACAATATCATAACATTTATCATAACATTTGGACTCTAACTTTTCTTTATCTCTCTTCGATAGTGACTCAAAATTATCTAAAGGAACATCAGATTATTCTGTACAGTCTGCATTGTTTGCCATTGTAGCAATGCTGTCTTCACATGCAAACATTCCTCTTTGACATCACTTCCTGTTACTTCACCTGTGAATATTTCAACAACTGCTCATCACAACGATATATATTTTTTTCTTTTGCAATGTGTTATTCACATTATCTTTCCAAAAGTGCATTCATATTTATGACAAAAAACAAATAAAAATAGTCACAGGCACTTTAAGTAACTTTGTCCTTGAATAATGCCTCAGTTTTTTTWAAATAAACTTGAAATTGACTAAAACAAAATACAGCAGTATTTTAGCTATCTTTGCTAAACTGTGATCTTCCCCCCCTCTCCACAAAAAAAAAAAAATTGAGGCAGGAAGATTTGATGCATTTTTTATGTATAATAGTGGGCTAAAAAGTCACTGAATAATGCGTTTTATAAATAGGTTACAAAACGGCTCATTATTGTTCACATGAATACTGGTCCTGATTACAAAAATGTTGCATTCAAAGCAACAGAAACTTGAATGAACTTAAGATGTGTTTTGAGGGCACTCACTGAATTATAACTGAGCAGAGAAGAATTGGCTTAAAATGGCTTACGTAACCTTCTAAATTCAACCAAACACCATTGCGTATGCCTTTTTTTTTTCAAGTAAAATGAACTAAACCTCTGTATTTCACTGTATCATTAAGACCTCCAAATATACCTGAGTCTAGACAATAGTTGCCTTTGTAAAAACTTTAAAAAGCAGTTTTAACAATACTCCACAGTGTGATTGGATCATGTTTTTCTCCTAGAGATGTGATGTAACTGGAGTAGACACACTTTGTAACTTAGGMGTTTAAGGAAGAGTTGGAGACCCTAGAAAACAACATTTTTCTTGTTGATAACCCCGCAGACCTGCGATGCAGCCCAAATGCCCTTTAGAAACTGTTGTCTGGAATAAACTCATGGGATTTTGAGCTTTGCAGCACCTCAGTCAGAGGGTTTTATCACTAACTAAAGAAAAGTAAGTTGGTTGAAGTAAGGGACACTTCTGTTCTTTACTTCTATCAAAATATAGAGGAGATTCAGTCAGCAGTTATTTCCTTGTAGCTTTATTGATGGATGGAGMAAACACTTGCAATAAACTTGCTTTCACAAAGCAAGTGGATTTCTAGGACTGTGGAAACTCATCAAACTGGAAAATAAGATCATTCTCAGGTAAAAGCTGTCCTGACATCTAGAGGCAGACTTGCACCACCATCAAATGTCCAGGAAACAAACAGGCTCTAACATATACTTCTACATTAATTGTTATTATAGCTTATTTTGTTTCTCTCCTGTTCAAGCATTTTTATTTATTGTCCCAACCAAGGGGTCCTGCTGTCTGCTTACTGATTTGGTGYTAGAAACCACAGAATCAAGAACTGTAACTGAAACCTAATGTAACTTTAGAGACTTGCTGTTCTTTAAAAAAATGGAACTGTTTCTTTTAGATCTCTATCCATTAAGTGTTCAGCGGTTTAGTATTTCTAAATGCATAGGCAAACTGAAAAGGTATGATGATTTATTATACTGCTCTAATGGGTTTGAACGGAACATACAGTACATTTTAGTGACTAAAATTACACAGGAGGGAACTAGGATACTTTTAGTTTACTTCCCGTAAATGAACAAGGGTTTGACTGCTAATATTTTATAACAAGACACCCTCAGTGTTAATAGTTATTTGTAACTAAATAGCATTATAATGGGTGAAAATTGTGTTTTATTTATTGTTCTATAGAAAGACTAAAATAAAAGTCTATAGGCCAAAGCTTAAAACCACTTTGATCACTCAATTSCCAGTTGTCAAACTGTCTTTGGGCAAGATACTAAACCCCAAATTCCTACTGATAAGTTTGTCTTATTGTGTAAAAATAGAGTTTGAATAAGTGCCTTGGTTTTCTTCAGTTAGAGTGAATAATCGTCTTCAATAACAATGTTTCTTGGTATGATGCATCTGATGGCTCTACTTTTTTTCTGCTGGCCTTTTACTGCTTTAAAAATCCATGTTATCCTCCAATGCTGCAAGCCTCACAGGTAAGAACTGTTTGCAGAAAAAACTTCCACGAAAGGAAGGCACTTYTTTTAGGGTAATGTTGTCACTGTCACCACCAAATTTCTTTTTGGTTGTCTTTTTTTTAATAGCTACCTTTACATCTCCAGTAAGTAAACCATTTAATGTGTTTAGCCTTTTGCATGGTTCCATGCTTATGTCACCGCTAATTTTTAATAGCTATCGTTTCGCTAATACCTATTATTGATTCACTCATATCTGGCCCGATCATCAAATTAAAAGTGCYTGTTTTACCCTGTGACAATGCACAAGACTGTTATAACATCTGGGATTGATAAAGCATGAACAAGTGAGCATGTTAATGAATGAAGTGTGAACCAAAGGCAGGAATAACGCAAATAATCCCCATTTATAATCACCCACCACCAAAAGGCGATGCCAGATGATAGTGTTTTTGTTCATGTGTGTGTGGGTGGCATGTGTTTCTGTGTTTGTCTGTTACCAAAATATCACATGAACCAGTAGACAGATTTTTATGAAATGTGCAGAAAGTAATCTTTGGATGTATTGTACATCTACAACGGAAAACTTTGTAAACTCAATTCAAGATCACTGCTGCCTGAAACGGAAACCTGAAGAACACAAAACTTGGACAACTCATTCAATTCTACATATATTGATCTAAAATTGAGAAAATTAAACTGAGACTAATCCCTAATATAATCTGAGCACTAACATGTTGTATAACATCTTAGCGTAAAATTGTGCAATCAGCCACATTATTTGAAACATAAGGGTACTCGTTCAAAATGATTATTTATGAATTACTGTTAATTCAAAATTTGAAGCCTTAATACTTAAATTTCCATGACATCACTTCCTTTACAGAAAGATTTTTTATAAATCAATGATTGTCAGTATTTTACCCTAAACAAATGAGTTTTCTTCATTAGATGAATCCCATTAATCTTATCAAGACACAAATAAGTTGAATTGATGTTGATACACTACTATATAATTTATTGAGAGATAGATATAACAAGGTATTGCAAATATGTAGGTATGAGAAGGGTGTTCCAAGAATAATAAAAAACATGACCTGAAATGACAACATTAATACTTGGCAAGAAATCGAATGTAGTTGAACCAAACAAAACTCTAAGATGTTTATTAAAAATTAGGACAAATTTACTTGGAGCATAAAACTAAAACAAAACGTATTTTAAGGCAAAATGATTTCTGGAAATCTTACTTTGAAGGAGTAAGTTGAAATGACATCATGTAGCTAAAATCAGATTGATGTTGGGGAATTTTTAAGATACTTTTACTAAAAGGCTCATTGGCAAATGGGACCAGTAATGGTCTGAGCTCCTTGTCACCAGCAAATAAACAGATGTTTCACCTTTCCGAGTCAGTAGGGTTGGTTGCCAACAGGAACTTGCTGAAGAAAAGGTACTTTTCCAGGAACATCTATAGATCAGTTTGGCTGCCAGAAACCTTGACAGGTGGCTGTTTGACCTTCTGGTATTGCAGTTAAGACTAGTGGCAATGGCTGGTGGTGATGGTGGCCATTCAGGAAGAGACAGCATCTCAAATCAGTGTGCTCAAGGAGTTCAGGGGTGGTCCACAGTCTTTGCAGGCAATCAAGACGTGCAAACCTATGCGTTTTGTTAAAATTTTACTTACTTTACTTTGCTATCCAAATCAAACCCAGTGTTTGGGTCGGTGCATTAAACTTGGGCAAAAGTTTCTAATGAAATTGACAAGGAAAATTTGACAAACATGATAACTTGTAGATGCAAAAAGTGAAAAGTCCAGGGGACGTTGATGGGGGAGACAGAAAGAAGGGGGTTGACCTAATCCTGTTTGCTTTAAAGAGAATAAAATAAAATTAACTAAATCAAACAAGCATAAACCTTTAGTGATCGGTACAAACTCTGGTTCGACTTTTAAATTTAAACCTGGAGATAGCTAGATTAAATCATAGTAAACTGTTCATCAAATAAAGTTGTCACATGTACAATAACTAAATCAAACATAGTTGAATCTCTGCTTAATATATGTAAATGAGAAATATTACTAAATTTGAAGGAAATAACTGACAGTCATGAATTAAAGAAACAATCATGTATTTAGAAGACAAAGGTTAAACAGGAAAGCTGATGACACAGAATAACTTTTGTAAAAAGATAATTGTATGTGACATGACAATAATAAAAATAAATAGTAACATGATTGAACTTAAATGGCAAGTCTCTGGAACAGAAATAAAACAGTTTTGCAGATTAAAACAACCACATTTTGATACAAGGAGAACACTTTATTTTGTTAACAGAATTTTCTCAAATCAAGATCATTGATGCTGTGTTCATTAGTGGTAATTCTTAGTTTCATGGCAGTATGATGCCCCCTCTTCAGTCCTGAGTTAACCCTTTTGATGTTAGGTTTAAGATTTTTTTTTGGCCCCTAAAGTAAAATCAGGTCTTAAAGTTTTTTTTTCTTCCCAGAGTGTAAACCTATGGTTATACTGTTTGGCATTTTTATCCTGGGATGGAGCAAGATATCTGGTGGGCAGATTAAAATAGATCAGAGAATCAGTTACCAATGTCCTCTTCTTTCTGATGAAAAAAAGAACTAAAATCACCAGAAGTGTGTGATTTTCCTAAGAATAAAGTTCCTGTGTTGCTTGTGAAAAGGGGATTTTCACAGGAATGAGGTCTGTAAGTTATCCTAAAACAGAGTCCTGCGGATGGAGATAATACTGGAGTGTTTGTTGGATTTTCACAAATATTTTAGCTTTGTACAATGAAGAGTACTGTGTCTATTAGCAAATTATCATGTAAACTGCTGGATTATTTGTTTGTGTTTGTTTGTTTGTTTGTCAAAGCAATCACTTGATGAATTGATAAATAGTTTGTGTCAAGCCAATTCAAAAAGGCTACCATAGCCAGTTGACCACAGTAAAAAAAWATCCTATAATTTTGTTAGTCATGGTATGGCAAAATCCAAAATGCAGGCAGACACAGGGAACTGAAGTTAAAAAACAAACAAACATAAATAATTAAAGAAAAAACACAGGCAACAAATCCACAAAAATGATGACGGGAAAACATTGACACTATGGATATGATTGCGATTGGAAGCACGAGAAGAAGAAAAAAACAGGCAACGCTCCGCGGAGAGACAAAAAATTGGTTAAATACAACAGAAGATGAGTGAGAAGTGAAAGCACCTGGGTGATTACAAACCATGGACAGGTGTGAGTGGCAGGCTGGAAAAATGCCAAGAAGCTGAGTAAGGATAAAGTGGAGGGACTGACAGGAAACACAAGGAGACCAGGCAGGAAAAATTAAAATATAAAACAACAACAAAACAGATTGAGAAAATACCACCATCAAAGATAAAAKAACCATCAAAGATTAACCAAGACAAGAATCACGACAAATTCATTCAAATTTGGATATTTGTTTGTTTTTCTTTCAGCTGCTTCCYTCTGCAGAGGTTACCACAGTAAACAAACCTACATGAAAAATCTGGCAATCATTTTATCTAGGCTGCCCTTACTGAGACAACTTGGATTCAAATATGCAGTTTCAGGATTACAAGACTATACTGACCACTAAGCTGCCACAACCCAATTTATTCAATTAAAGTTAATCTGCTAAAATTTTGTGTGGTTGGAGCTTAGAGTCATTCACAACACATACTCCAACTGCAACTTAGTATATGAGATTTATTTCTTCAAGACTTAACAGTAAATTTTGGAGTCAACCATGTTTGTAGATTAAAATAATTATTTCACAAATTACAGGGTGGATTTGATTGAAACTATCACAAAGTAATCAGCGGTAGTGTATAGTATAGTACAGTGTGTAGTGGTTATAAAAATGTTTTAGAAAAATGACAGTAAGCAAAATAATATTGTTTTGTATTTGTCTAAAAAAAACCCTACCACAATTAATTTCTCTACCTGAAGAAAATTCATGGAAAAAAGATGCATTGTGATTGTCGATCTAGTTATCTGTGATAGATTATTTTGGTCTTGCGAGGTWAAAAAACACAGACTGATGCAATGATAACGTGTGCAAGTTAAAATATGTTTTAAATGTTTTCTTGAAAACTTTCGGTTTATTGATTGTGTTTTGTTGTATTAAGTGCAACCTTTTCAGATTTTAAGTTTTGTGAGCTTATTTACCATTCATGTCGCGATTGGTTTTGTCTAAGTTTACAACACTGGAGGCAACAGAAGTCACATGGTGTCCGTGTCTGTTCTTCCTTATTCCCCTTTACAGGTAAAAACTCAGACTGTTGCAGGTTTTTATTGCTCATATTAATGTCGATTTATTTTGTAAAATGGCCAGGAAGTGTTTGTAGTAATCTTAGCTTTAGTGAATGTAGCTTTGATTTGAAGGTTGTACTACCTTGATTTCATGGTTAGCTGTGCCCTGTGTCACAGATTATATTGCTGTGCAGGTATAACCACAATGTTTGTGTACAATGTTCAATGCTAAAAGAAAATGTATTTTGGGATTCAAATGATGTTATATTGTTCTATGAGTTAAATAGTTTTGTTAAAGGGATCGCCGATTAGTTGTAACATTAGATTTTATTTGATAAACATTTATTTTAACTGCAAAATAAAGACAGTAAAAATACTGTTGGATGTTTAGTTTTGAAAATATTTAAAATATATTTTAACACGGACAGAACCATCTTATTTACATGCAAAGCATTCTGGGTAAATTATGACGTGGATAGGTCATCGGTGTGAGTGAGCCACCCTGAAAGTTAATGTTGGACAATATCTGATGATCGACTCTTTTAAATGAAACCAGAGAGCGTTGACAGAGAGGAGAAGGTAGAAATGACTCAGCCTGGAACTGAAAATATGGATGGAGGACAACAGAGCTGCTTCATGGAAGAAGARCCTCAGCTTAGCCTGTTAGCCTTTGCGCTAGTGCTGACGCTATATGTAGTGCTAGCACAACAAACAGGCTAAACTGAGGTCCTCCATCCATATTTTCAATTGCAGGCTGAGTCATTTTTGTGTTCTCCTCTCTGTCATGTGGATGGAGGACCTCAGTGAGGAGAGGAGAATGTGTAGCGCTGAGCTAATACGTGATAACATCGGGGCTAACACTAAAGCTAACAGGCTAAGCTGAGGTTCTTCTTCCATGAAGCAGCTCTGTTTTCCTTCATCCATATTTTCAGTTCCAGGCTGACTCATTTCTACCTTCTCCTCTCTGTTTTCACTCTGGTTTCATTTAAAAGAGTCGATCAACAGATATTGTCCAAGATTAACCTTCAGTGTTGATATAGCTCGCTAGCAGCCTCGCACCGATGACCTATTCATGTCATCATTTACCCAGAATGCTTTGTGTGTAAATAAATGGCCCCGTCCGTGTAATATATTTTTAAACTTTTAGTTTAAAAATGATAAAAACTAAACAGCCTACAGTATTTTTACGGTTTTTATTTTACAGTTAAAGTATATGTTTATCAAATAAAATCTAATGTTACAACTAATCGGGGATCCCTTTAATGACTTTGCTTCTGTAGAACACCAGTCTTGAAAGATGTTTAGCTTGTGCTAAAACAATGTACCAGTCTTTATTTGTGTTGGCACAAAGGCATTTTGAGTCGCTAATATGCTGTGTTATGGAGTATTTTTTTAAATTTGAATTACCTTTTGTTTATGTGACCATGTAATGTTCAAAACAGTTTTTAAAAGGCCATTACAACACTGGAGGCGACAGAAGTCACATCATGTCCGTGTCTGTTCTTCCTTATTCCCCTTTACAGGGGCATAACAGTTGCACATCTAATATTAGGAGTCAATTTAATTCAATCTGCACACCAAAACTAATCCATATTTACAAACACATAAATGAGTTTTACAGAAACTGAGCTAAAATTCTTGATGTGGGAGTAGTTGAAAGTCATTCACAACACAATCTAAGCATTACATCTTGCAACATTTCTCATATGGTGTTGCACATAACATTTTTTTGTGTAAATTTGACCAAAAACAACTACAACTCAAATTCTAATGAAGTCAAAACATTGGGTAAAACAGATAAAAACAGAATATGATTGTTTTACGAAATATCAGACTAATAATATTTCATTCGTTATCTACATGTATTAAACCAGGTTCGTAAAGAGTCGGCACTCTGAGTGGAAGAAATGAGGACGACACAAGAATTCACACACAAAGACTGGAGCCGCTAGAAATCAGTTGTGTCAATTTATTATTTCCCCACAGCAACAGCAAGCATCACATTCAATGCTCACACACACAGGTTGATGCAAAATAAAAACAGAAACAAAGTTCTCACCTGAATGACACAAGATTAGAGAGCCCGATGATCTCAAGGTTCGAACACAGGCATCAACCGGATGACCGCRTGTCTGGATCCACTGACCGTCGATCCGACTCTAAATCTGGGTGTGTCTGACTCCCCTTCTTATCCCCTCAAACTTCATGAGTGTGTATGAACGCGCGGGCCTGGCCAGTGTCCGCACGTACACCCAGTGACTTCAGMGGAGACAATCCGTACGAGTCAGGCCCAGTCAGATACAGTAAAATACAGCTTCAACTTGGCTTTACTTCTTAAAAGCATGTCAAAGAGATAACAAGGGCCAGGCGCCGAAACATCTTCACTTCTTCAAAACATGTCAAAATGATAACAAGGACCAGGCGAAACAACTCCAAATTTGGCTCAGAGAGCCATGTCAGGATAAGAAACACTTGTTTAAACTCTTAACACTGAGTAAATGTGCATTAATCAAAGAACATAAAAACAGAAAACCTTGTATGGTTTATATACTGGGGCGGGGTGGTTAGGGGAGTCRTCCTGGAACCGGAAGGTCGCTGGTTCGATCCCCCGTCCAGCTGTCTCAGACGTTGTGTCCTTGGGCAAGACACTTCACCCACCTTGCCTACTGATGGTGGTCAGAGGGTCCGGTGGCACCGGTGCATGGCAGCCTCGCTTCTGTCAGTGTGCCCCAGGGCAGCTGTGGCTACAGTGTAGTTTGCCATCATCATTGTGTGAATGTGAGTGTGAATGGGTGAATGTCTGTTAGTGTAAAGCGCTTTGGGGTCCAGAGGGACTTGAAAAGCGCTCTATAAGTTCAGTACCATTTACCATTTACCATTTACTGGTTTAAACTCTTAATGCTGAGAAGTAAATGTACATTAATCAAAGAACATTTTATTCTAATATCAACGATGATATGCAATTTTTTTCAACTTATATTCAACTGAATACACTATAAAGACTAGATATTCAAACAGATAAACTTTATGTATTTTTTTTTTACAAAGGTTCACTCATTTTAAATTTGATGCATGCAACATGTTATGAAAAAGCTGGGACAAGGGCATGTTTACCCCTTTGTTACGTACATCGCCTTTTCTTTTAACAACACTCAAAAAGCATTTGGGAACTGAGGACACTGATTGTTGAAGCTTTGTGGGAGGAATTGTTCCCCCATTCTTGCTTGATGTACGACTTCAGCTGCTCTACAGTCCAGGGTCTACGTTGTTGTGTTTTGCTCTTTATAATGTGCCGCACATTTTCTTTGGGAGACAGGTGTGGACTGCAGGCATCAGGACTTGCACTCTTTTASTACGAAGCCATGCTGTTGTAACACATGCAGAATGTGACTTGGCATTGTCTTGCTGAAATAAGCAGAGACATCCCTGAAATAGATGTGGCTTGGATGGCAGCTTAAGTTGCTCCAAAACCTGTGTGTACCTTTCAACAAGAATGGTGTCTTCAAAGATATCTTGTCTTTTTTAGTGTATTAAATGGAATATAGGTTGAAAAATATTTGCAAACTATTGTATTCAGTTTTTATTCGCGTTTTACATATCTACAAGTATCAATGTCACATCACATATACACATAACATTCCAACTTTATTGGAAATGGGGTTGTATAACTGTCAGTTCTCAACATGAGATGATCCTAATGAGATGATCCTAATCTAAACCTCAAGCATGAAAAATGATGGGCAATTTGCATTTCTTTAAAGGAGACATATCCTTTTGAATTCTTCTTTTTCACATTTTAAACAATCAGTTGCAATGAAGTGGAACTAAATACTCAATAAAGTGGAAATGCAATGCTTCCCTTTAAATCCAAAGAAGGTGCTTCATCCTCACACCCCCCTCCAGCTTCCAGACTGGTCCACTCCAGTTTGATTGTGTGTGTGTGTGTGTGTGTGTGTGTGTGTGTGTGT
>NW_013952693.1:203208-204550 GCF_001266775.1 Austrofundulus limnaeus
GGGTACGACTATTTAGCATTGCAGAAACTTTTGATTTACAAATTAATTACAAGATGCCAAAATGCCCTAAAATGTTAGAGCCTTGTGCAGAGCGAGAGGAGAATGAAGACGACAAATAATAATTTGATGTAATAGTTCAGAAAACATCATAAAGAAATAGAGAAAATTGAAYGACTTGAAAAATATGACCCTCCTAGAGACTCCAAGTACACAACATAATGTGTTTTAAGTGGATTTTGCATGATATGTCCCCTTTGAGGAATGTCTTTCATCAGTAATGTGATTGTGTTTGTGAGAATAAAAAAATTGTGATCTTTGGTTATGTTTTGTCACAGTTCTAGCGTGATTAGTCTTCAGAACTGCTACACATGTAAAATGAGTCCCTAAAGTTGTTGCTTGTTTACCTGCGTTCACTGACCGCCCCACCACCCCACACCCCAACATTTTAACTTGTTAGCTTTACCCGAGTTGCAAGCGTACCAACGTTCGCAATTGTCAGTCTCACTTTTCGTTCATCCCGGTTTATGTGCTTCAAGATATCTATGTCTTCCATTCATTACCATGTGGCCTTGGCTCGGTCCGCTCTTTCCCCTTCTGTGGTGCTCAATTACTSTTTCTTCCTGGGGCAAGCACTGGAATCAAGCTACTGTAATGACTTTCTGATTATCTGTCTTTATGTGATGAATGAGATGGAAATGTACCACYACTGCCAAACGTGGGTCTGGCACCATGCCAGCCTGTTTCACCACAGTCGGGGAGGATGGGATCAAGGAGTGGCAAGCAACAAAAGAGATAAGCATATACAACTGGTGCACGTAAACTGTTGTCCTGTGTATAGCTTTAATAAGATGAGGCATGTTTGGTTTAGTCATTTTTAAAGGCTGTGATAAACTTGTTTATGAAGCTAACCGCAATAGCAAGAGCTTAAAGCATTTGGTGATTAATCATTTGCTTTTATGAAGACTGAAGCTGAGTTTATATCAGAAGTAAAGCCTCATAAGATGYTTGTGAAACTTAGACTGAACCTGAGTGGAAGAGCTGATCTTGGCCAAAACATGCCACCAATATTCAAGGACAAACCTTGTCCTGTTTTAGCTTCTAAATCAAGGCATTAAATAGGGTGATGCAAAGTGATTGTGGATACCTCAGATTTGATGTTCTAACCAGAGGTGTATAGTAACTAATTACATTTACTTCATTACAGGACTTAAGTAATTTACCTTTTACTTTTATTCTGTTACATTCAAAACATAAAAAATATACTTTTACTTCTTTACTTTAAAGTTTAACACCTTATTACACATTATAAGTTTAAATATGAATGAACTCATCATGAAAACAG
>NW_013952693.1:205287-208863 GCF_001266775.1 Austrofundulus limnaeus
ATGTAAAAGTACTTTTACATTTATTTTTCTGATTATTGTTTTACTTTTTCTTTTTTACTTTTACTTTAGTTTTCTTATCTGTGAAATTCATTTTTACCCAAGCCATCTTCTTTTAAGGGATTTTTACTCAGTAATTCCTTTCAAGTATACCTCCGTCTAAAACTTACATATTGATTTTCCTCCAGATAGAGCGTTGATGCCTATTAGATCTCTAATGTGCTGGAGGTGAAAAACGAGGTTGAAGTAGACAACCATCATGCCAAGGCGRATGCCACCCGATATCAGCCAGCCACCTGAGAAAGCCGGCCTAGGTCCAGCTCACCACTCGCCCTCTCCCCACCCACCCTTTCCAGTTCTATTATTCATCCCTCTTTCAAATGCCTTTTATGCTGCTCAATTACCCCTCCAGCAGCCCAGTGTGGACACTGTAATGACATTCTGATTATCAGTCTGTAAATGAGAAATGAAATGAGTGTGCGATGCCGTGCCAGGGGAAGAATGGAGCAGTTAGAAGCCTTTTTAAAAAATGGAGGATGTGGAGGAGGGGAAATGATCGAAGGAGGACAGAGGGATGAGTGCGCCGCTCTGGTGATCATTGACAAGGCGATAAAAATGGGGAAACATTTTTTCTTCTTTAAACAATCTGCAAATGTATGAAATTACGCTGCAGAATTTAATTGCTCTCTATTCAAAGCTTCGCTGTGTGCGAAGAAGAACCTTTATGTTTCCAAACAATCATTGCGGAAAAAGGAAGTCGTGTTGTAATTTTAAAATGTGTACAGTCCTTTTGGGTGCAGCTTAATAGCGGATATTCTTTTCACATGTACACTTGGGCAAAAAAGGAGAAATAACAACTATAGTCTTCACTGCTTAGTGCTTAAATGTTGAATTCTGGAGGTGAAGCTTTTCAAACATTCTGCCAAATAGCGAAAGCTCATAAAAAGAAAATAGCACAAGATGAAAACTAAATTCATAACTTGAACAAAGAAGCACGTGGTTTATTCAGTAAATAGATCATATTTAAAAAGTTATTCATCAAACATGAATGGCATTTATATCAATAGAAAATAAATGTTGATTTCAGTCAGTTAACATGAAGGATAATTTGCTAAATATCACCTTTTGTGATGAAAAGTTTAAAATGCAAATTTCAAAGCATCCGTTGCTCTTCTCTTTATAAAACAACACAGGTGCACATGTAGGCTTCTGGCTGGAGAAAGTTGCCCATCCATTCCGTTTTTTATAGCTCCGTGAAATGCCTTTGAGTACCAATTACCTGAAGTTATTCTTGTCCACGTTTACCTGGTGATAAAATGCATCTCTGGGCCATTTCTGTGTTCATTACATCAGCAATCTAACTGGCCCACTAAACTACAGTCACTTCATCCTGGAGAGTCTCACTCATTTCAGCCTAATCAACAGAAATGCTCTGCTGCCCCAGACTGCTGTTTAATAGGATATTAACATCCTGATCAATCACCTTAATTGATATTTTTTAGGCATTAATGCTCTCAAACTCTAACAGATGTAATTGTCAGATRGGGAGTGGGATCCCCATCGGCAGTAATTGGGCCATTATAGATGCGGGCATGACTGAGAGATTTAGTATGGCAGGGACAGCGGAGATAGATAGAACTGGGGCCTTTGTAGGTGGATCTGTATATCACTCATGCTTGGGCACTGGAGGATTTCCTGTTAAAAAAGATAGAACTAGATGTGATTTTAACAACTCTGCGCGCTCGCACAAACGCACACGCACAAGAGCAAAATGCGTGTTGCAGCTTCTCCTGAGTGTTTCAGCCCAAAATGTTCCTTGTGTGTCAGTGGCAATTATGCCATATGGTGTCTCGCGTTGGCTGCATTTACAGCGTGTGTTGTGCTATTAGAGCCAGCAACCAAGGAATGACTGTGGCATCTTCATTTATCCTGGCTAACTTCTGTGTTTCCGGGGAAAGACAAGTTCCACAGGAGCCTGCTGATGCTTGCACAATTGTCACAGTTCACTTAGTCACCACGCCTTCTGGTGCACAGTAAGAAAAGAAAGCCCAATCGTTTTCAAAATACCTTCCATTCTTTCATAGCTGAGTGATTTAGAAGGAAATTTGGGTGAATTGCTTCACTAAGTTTAGGAATAAAATGTTCTTTGAGTGGATGCCAAACATGCTTTTTATTAGGTTAATGTTGGGATGTACTTGTGGTTAGTTTATGGATTAAAGGTTTACTTCAGATCTTTTGAAGTGTGGTTCTATGAAAGGTTTATGAACCATTATTATCTTATCTGTTATAGATCTGTTAAAGACAAGCATGGGACATGGTGGGGCAGTGGTTGGAGCTGTCGCCTTTCATCAAAAGCTAATAGGATTGCCTTCCACTTATGGCCTTTCTGTGTAGAGTTTGCATGTTATCCCCATGCATGTGTGGGTTTTCTCAAGACTGTCTTTATTTCTACATTCACACTGCAGGCAAATGGGACCCTAATCCAATGTTTACCCCTATGTAGCCCACAAAAGATGTTTTCATAGCAGTCAATACAAACAAAAAACAAATCTAACAAATCAGAATATTTTTCAAATCTGATCCAGGCTTTTAATAAATTGAATACATATCGGATGTTTGTCAAAGTGATTTCAGTCTAAATGAATCGATCCAAGTATTTAGAATATCGATACCTACCTTGAGCAGTTTAAATCTTATAGCTCCACAAGTCTTCAGCCGCCAAACAGAAGTCCGGTTGCTTCATCTTTTTTTCTTTTAATTTTCCTTGTCCTGGATGACTGAAAATCCACAGAAATAATATGAGAGTAGTGTGGTGGCACGATTTACCAAGAATGCAGAAACACGTTGGAATAAATGCACAGAAAGTCTGCGTGTATGGTCGTCAWTTGATTTAATTTGAGCAACAACAGAGCAGAAGTCAATCAGAGAAGTCTGTCAAGTTGTGGCTGGCTCGTCAGAGCAGAGCAGCCGATGATATAACATCCTGTAACATGCTTACAACAATCACAGTTCGCCAACTCTGAACCATCTAACCAATGACAGGGCTGTCAGCCCAGAAACACCTTATCAAAATAAAAGAGGTCATGCATTGCTGGAGTCTTGAAGTCTGGGCCGATAGATTAAAACAGCCGAAACTAATCATGAGATATGATTACTGGACAGTGTCAAGGTAGAACAGATATACATAATTATTCCATAACAGTAGCATCGGTCTTAGACTGTTTCAGTACTAAAGTTACTGGATCGACACTTTACTTCCAGCGCATCGCTCCCATTCCAAAAATAAAATGCTGTGCTGGAGCAGCCAGAGGCAGTTTCACATGTAAATACTGAACTAAACAAGGATGTCAAGATAATTATTTAATCATCAATGATTGAGCAACAACTTCAGACTTCACATGCTAACAAGTAGCATACTAAACACTGAACAGATTGCTGAATGTGTCTTCATGTCTTTTTCTGTGCATGCAGGTTGTATCAGTGCTGTGGAGAGTTCACACTGGAGTCTGACTGAGGTCACATTTAAATATAATCTGAATGTCCACACACACACACACACACACACACACACACACACAC
>NW_013952693.1:209863-215337 GCF_001266775.1 Austrofundulus limnaeus
AATATAATGGCCCCATGTAAAATGTATTTTTAAAAATTATAAAAACTAAACAGCCTACAGTATTTTTACTGTTTTTATTTTACAGTTAAAATAAATGTTTATCAAATAAAGTTTAATGTTACAACTAATTGTGGATCCCTTTAAGACCTGCAGTGTGAACATTTCTTGTGTGTCCCTGTGATAAACCTGCAACCAGTCCTCTCACACACTACTAGAGATTGGCACCAGCTCCCTGCAACCCTGAAGGCGAGGCACATAAAGAAGATAATGAATGGTCGACAAGCCAAAGGCTCTCTGAGTGGGCCAAGACCAAAGTGGACTGTTGTCATCTTAAAACAACTCCAATATTAATGCAATCACAGTTGCTCATTCAAAATGTAATTTCTAAACCTTTGCACTGACATCTAGTTTGAATTATGCAGTTATTCTAACATAAATATTTTAATTAAAGGCCCAGCTTTTGTTGAAGAAATGTGTATTGCCTGAGTTTTAGACTGAGATTATTATTATTTTTTTCTGTTGAAAGATGGATATGAAGCCATTTCGGTCAAGCCTTGAAAATAATATGCAATTTTATGCGATATTATGTGTTTGGTACAAAAAAAAAAAGTGTTGTGATGACTCTCGGCTTCTGCTACATCAAACTGTAATGCAATATCTAATAAATTAAAAGAATCTTACCCAATTTTATGGTGGCTAATATTAACTGAGGAGGGCAGACATTATATTTTCGATTGATTCCAAACATGTATCAGTTGTAGATTAACTATGTGAAAGGGTCTTAAAAAGTCACACGATGGTTCATGAGAGTTGTTTTGCTAACAATGCTGACTTCACCAAATTTTGCAAATGTTTTGAGCACAGATCTCACAATAAGTAGGGTTTAGAATATGTGTTCAGCTACCACCACATCAAATTATAACACTGTCTGTAAAACTGATTGAATTACATCCATTTTTGTTTTAAGATGGGCCAATAATTATTTATTTTGCCATCTGAATAGTTTCAATTGCTTAAAAAACAACCATATGTGACCCGTACTGGTAAAATGAGTATGCACAGAGTGCAGCGCAAAACAATGTGAAAATATGGATTTTTGCTACAGTTGTAATTTGTATAAAACAAAGTTCATAAACACACAATCTAGCAATCCCAGTGGCTAATATATCATATAATCTTCTTGATCTATTAAAGATATCTAGCATGCATGTCTTAAAAAATAATACTTTTTATTCTAATGGTTTAAATTTCCTTTTAAAGTCATCATTTTTTTCTCCTTTTTAAATATATGTCTAGAATTYCTGGTGACATTTCAAATCAATTAGTCAAGTTTTCAAACACTTGTAAACAAAACTAGCTTGTTGCTAGCCAGGTGATACATCACTAAATTGCTACAAAACTATTTTTAAAGATTTTGAGATGGGGAATTTGAAAATATTGTAAGGGTCAGCTTACACTTCTTATAACAAGGTTATAAGAGTAATTTATTTAGCAAGGATCTCTTTTAATGTTTGGATAAACATTTCTTTAGGGCAAGAATGAATGGACACAAAACGTAACTCTCAGTCAGTGAATGTTAATTTGAACCATAATATGCGATCATTTATTTTACAAATCATACAAAATTGACTATAGAGTACACCTGATTGTGAATAATTAATTTCCTATAAAAAGTTTGGGACCAACAATAACAAGCTTTTAACTTCTTAATTGTTAACCACACTTAAATAGAAACACAAACGTCAGCTTGGATGTTAAATACCAGACATTTGAGGCTGTTTATCTTAGGAGTTGGCAAGGAAGAGTTTAAGAGAAAGGTTGAAGAAAGGGGTTAGCTTTTCTACTCTTTATCTTAAATAATGTGGGTTTTAACCAGAAGGGCGAAGCGTTCTGTGCTCAGCTTTGGTCAGACCTCGACGTCACACACAGCCAGCTTTTACCTTGAGATGATGYTCTGTCACCTGCCAGGTAGATGAGGGTGCTGCTGAAGAATCTGTCTTTAGACCGTCGAACAGGGGACCCCAAGGCGTGCTCTTTGACTCGTTTGCGTCCACGTCAGCCATAACCAGAAGACAAAGCCTCGACTGGAACCCAGGTTGTAAATAAAACTTCCGTCTGGAGAGTTTCTGAAGATGGATAAACCAGGCGTGGTTTTCCACACTGTGAGGTTTCCCYGTTGGCGTGAAGGGGCCAAACCTGACACAGTTTTCAGCTTTTGATTCCCCGGAGAGAATCTAGCTGTTACGGTGACTGACGGCCGTCAGTCACCTTTACTCTCTGTCTTTTCTCAGTCTGTCTGCTACTGAGACGGGCGGAAAACTGTTAGTTCCTAAAAGCTTAGAGAATCTATGGTCCGCCCTTCAGAAGGTTAGATTAGAAAAGAAATTATCAAGGAAAGTGTTAGTTTCAGAGCTCGCTGTGCCTCCTGAAACAAAACAAAGATTATTTGCTGCTGCTGTGTGGTTCAGAACAACACATTTCCTGACCCATTTAAATCATCTGATGAGTACTGTTTAAAACATAACTGAAAGAAAAATGAATTGCTTCAAGTTCAAAACATTTGCAAATATGATTCAGACAAGTAAAACATTGATATTTCATCAACTTAAACCATAAAGATTATTTTAGTTAAATAAGAATTTTTTCCACAGAAAAACCATACATAGCTGAAATCATACTGAGGGAGAAAAGAGATCTGTCCTCTCTTCTCCTGTAACTTTGATAAACATTCTCTGATTATCAAAATGCGTAATACTTTCAGTTAAGAGAACGCTAAATCAAATAAGAGAAGATTCTTCTGTTTTTATCTGATTTAGARGGAAMGTGGCCTTGGGTGGCCTAAATACAGTTCTAAGTGGAACAGAGTTTTTGTCCATTAGAAGGCCCATCAGAGGACCGAGCGTCCAAGATAGTTCCTTGATAATTTGACTCGAGGTGACCCCTACAATATTATATCTGTACTAAAACGTTTCTCATTATGACTCATTTTGCTTACTCTTTGGCTATGTGTCAGACATAAAAGCAACAACTTTGGAAACGTAAGACTATGTATTAGTTTTATCAAAAACATACTTGTAAAATAAAGGCCTAAAAAGAGGGTGACATATTCAAAGCATTATGCTTTTTCATGCAAAAACCTCTCAGAGTGTTTTCTTGAGCGTCCAACACATCTTGTTTCCATAACAACTGGTTACAAATGTCTGTTATATTTCTGAAAACATGCAAGATTTTTTTTGACAATATTCAATTATGACACTTTTTCAAAGAAGTGATTACTGCATTTGTTGTTTTATGAGTGAGGTATGAAAGCCAGCTTTTCCGCTGTTTTAACATGACTGGGTGATAAAAGCATTTAGCGTCAAACATTCTCAGTATTCCTCTGCATGGTTTAGCAAGGCAGTGGCAGTCAAACACATTGTCAAATGTAGGCAGCTGACAACTACAACTCTGATATTTGCAAAGTAACACCAAGTTCTTTATTTATTTWTTTTTTTGTTTTTGTTTTTTTGATGACGTTTGCAGCTTTAATGTCTTACATATTTGCAGGAATTAGTTATTTTACCTTCACATGTGCAGTACACAATAAAATGACTTTAGGTGTGGGAAGAGGCTCCAAAACTGTGCAGAATTGAACTTTAAATCAATGCAGTATTGTTTACAGTGAATGACTTTCAAATTGTATATTTTTCATGTATAAAACACTTGGATCACAAATAGCTTTTATTACTTCTTTGAAATGCTGTGTATAAGCTTAATTGTTATGCATTTCCAAGAAAATCGAGAGAACAACTGGTAAATTATTACATCTTGCTATTACTGGGTTGGACCCCCTTTTGCCTTCAGAACTACCGCAATCCTTTGTGGCATAGATTCAACAAGGTACTGGAAACATTCCTCAGAGAGTCTGGCCCATATTGACATAGCATTACACAGTTGCTGCAGATTTGTCAGCTACACATCCATGATGCAAATCTAACACATTCTCACTCCCGACTCATCACAAATTGACACTTTTCCAAGGTTCCCTCTGCATCTTATTTTGACGCGTCGGGTACCCCATTCGTGTTAGTTTTTGACGCACCAGGCATTTCCGTGTTCCCTTGGCGTCCARGTTTGACACGTTGGGACGCAAAATACAGGGGTCTTTGACTTGGGGACGTGGTTAATATTTGGGATCGGGGTTAATGGTTAATTTTAGGTACTGGGATCAGGGTCAGGGATAGAACGTCTAGGGCGAATATTAGGTAATTTTAGGGTTTGGGACACGTAGTTGACGAGAATTTCCTATATTTTCTAAAAATGGTTAATTTTAGGTACTAGGCTCAGAGACAGGATGTCTAGAGTGAATAAAGGTAATGTGAGGCTTTGGGATGGTAGTTTTTGTGCATTTTCTACACTTTCTGAAATTATGAAAACGGATTCCGCCCCATCTCATCAATAACTAACATGTGGGGGCTACCTACACGTCAAAATCGGACTCAAAGGGAACATTGGAAAAGAGTCAATATGTGACGACTTGGGAGTGAGAATGGGTTGACAAATCTCCTGTTCCACCACATCCCAAAGGTGCTCTATTGGATTGAGATCTGGTGACTGTGGAGGCCATCCGAGTAAAGTGAACTCGTTGTTGTGTTCATGAAACCAGTCTGAGATGATTCACGTTTTATGACATGGGGCGTTATCCTGAAGGAAGTAGCCATCAGAAGATGGTGGTCATAAAGAGATGGACATAGTCAGTAACAATACTCAGGTAGGCTGTGGGGTTGAAACAATGCTCAATTTGTTCTAATGTGTCCAAAGGAAAATATCCCCCACACCATAGCACCAACACCACCTACCTGAACTATTGATACAAGGCAGGATGTTGTTGATGTCAAATTCTGACCCTACCATCCTGTTCTTAGCTGACAGGAATGGCACCCAGTGTGGTCTTCTTCTGCTGTAGCCCATCCGCCTCAAGGTTCGAAGTGTTGTGTGTTCAGAGATGCTCTTCTGCAGACCTCGGTTGTAACGAGTGGTTATTTGAGTTACTGTTGCCGTTCTATCAGCTCGAACCAGTCTGGCCATTCTCCTCTGACCTCTGGCATCAACAAGGCATTTGTGCCCACAGAACTGCTGCTCACTGGATATTTTCTCATTTTGGGACCATTCTCTGTAAACCCTAGAGATGGTTGTGCCTGAAAATCATGGTAGATCAGCAGTTTCCGGAATACTCAGACTAGCCTGTCTGGCACCAACAACCATACCACATTAAAAGTCACTTAAATATCCTTTCTTCCCCGTTCTGATGCTTGGTTTGAACCGCAGCATATCATCTTGGCCATGTCTACATGCCTAAATGCATTGAGTTGCTGACATGTGATTGGCTGATTCCACATTCGCATTAATGAGCAGTTGGACAAGTGTACCTAATAAAGTGACCAATGAGTGTGTGTGTGTGTGTGTGTGTGTGTGTGTGTGTGTGTGTGTGTGTG
>NW_013952693.1:216392-219155 GCF_001266775.1 Austrofundulus limnaeus
ATATATATATATAGGTGTACTTGGTGTTTTCTTAAAGACATACATTGCAGACTGTTAGTAAAGTATGATGTGTATTTTAAAGTGATTTTGGACTCTAATACTTCATGGCTAGATTCTCTTTGTGGCTCGTTGTCACTCTTCTTTTGCACTTAGTGACTGCAAAACTATAAAATAAATTTATATAGTGTTTTTTGCTTATGATTCATTAGGTCCTTTCTTCTGATCACCTAAATCTATATCTATAAATAATAATCTATATGCTTTTAATTTTGTTGTTTCCTATCTGCCAGTATGTTTTCCTGACAATAAGTATTTTACTTTAAATCCCACTAATGCTTGTGTCCTGCTCACTTGATGGCTTAATTTATTTATTATAGTTTTTACTGAGAGCTGATTTGATACAATGGAAAACTCCAGGGTCTTTCATGTTTATCATAACATGTAGAAAGAAACCTTTCACACTGAATCTGCTTTTCCTCCTTTTGGGCCAATGCATCTATTTAAGTAACAAATGAGATAAAGTAAGTGAGTGAAAAAAGTAAGACAGTGTTGTCAGTTTTCAWATCCCTGAATTCAGGTCAGAGTTTCAGGTGCTTAGGCAGATCAGAATGCTTCACTGCCGGAGGAGACTCTTTTTGTCTGTAACAGTGTTTTTACATCTGACACTTTAGTCAAAGTTTTATATTTGTGTGGGTGAAACCCCTTTTTCTTTTTCATTTCAAGCAGAAATGCACAACTTTAGGGTTTGATTGCATTGTTGGGGACTGAGGAAGAGAACTCTACCGTGGACAATATTTTGCTTGATTGTTCGCACAACAATGATCGGTAGCATTCAGGAAATAACATGCCATTATCAAGGTCACTTTTGTTGCTTTGCTATTAAAATAACATCTTGTCAGCAGTAAAGTGTGTCRAAGATAAGAGCTGTTGTCATGGAAAATATGATCTGATGCCACATCTGAAATACAGCTAAGCCTAGCGTCAAAATGTTCTCACAATGATACATCTGTTTGCATGTTTTCTGGCTTAAACTGGTTCTCTGACTAGGACTGGTGTTGTTTTGACAATTCCATTATGAATCTCTAAGATTGTTTTCTTATTGCATATCAATATAACACTCTATATTAACATTTTTTGGCCTTTTCACCATAGTGAGTATGACAGTGCTTGGCATAAAAAAAGGAAAAACAAATCTAAGTAATTCACAGAGTGAATTATCTGGATTGCAGGTAATGTTCTTTTTCTGTGTGTAAAGAAAATTGTCCGAATATAAAGGGAGCCACCACTAATTGCTGGTTCATTGTACAGTATAAAGAAGATTGTAGACATTATCCATAATAGTAATAAAAAAGAAGACAGAAATCTTTTTTCACATTAGTTGGCTAAAGAAGGGAAATACTCCAGAAGCTGCTGCTTTTCTCCTTAAGTAATTCAAATGAAACATACAAAGTCAGCTCAGTCCTAAATCTGTGTGTGCTTATACCCAAACAACTACCATCAGCAAATCAGGAATGCCACAGTCCCCCAATCCTCCAATTATCTTCTCTGTACTTTTATATTTACATCTTATGTCTTTAAAGGAGACATATCATGCTTTTAAATCATTTTTCATATTTAAATTATTCAGCTGGGGTCTATTTAAAGTGGAACTGCAATGCTTTAGTCTGAATTTATCCTTATTGTAACTCCACAATCCCCTCTTTCACCCATTTTCTGAAGTGTGTCTCAGATCAACTCATTTTGAGGCTGTTTCTTTAAAAGCAAATTAGGTTTTTCACACCCCACCCCTCCTCCAGCTTCCACAGGGGTCCAATCTAATTTGATCACAAAGATTTAACTGTATATCGGTGCAAAAACTTTTGATTTACAAAATAATTAAATGACATCACAGGGGAAGACTTGTCCATCCAGCCTTACTTTGGAACCAGAGACTGACCCAGAGCCAGAGGAGAATGGAAATGACAAAATAGGTTAGTTGTTAAGTCCAGACCTTATTTAAAAGTTTYRTCACAAATATTGTGATGTAAAAGTGCATAAAACGTCATAGAGAATAGAAAAAAACTGAACAAGTTGAAAAGTTTGACCCAAACAGAATATAAATACAAGACTCCAAGTACACAACAAAATGCATTTAACGTAGGGCTGTGCGGTATGACCTCAAATCCACATCACAGTATAAATTGAATCCCTTCACCGTAACGGTATATATTGCGGTAGAAAATTATCATGAAAAGCAAAGATAATATAATTTTTAGAGCATTTATTTAGCAGAAAACTGTAATTACAATCAAACCCAGCATTATTGCTGTAGTGCAAATGAACATAACAGAAGTACAAAAGAATGTTTTATATGTTTTGCAAAAAGGTTTCAACAACAAACAAAAACATTTCTCTAATTTTGAACAATATCAAAATAAAGTGGATGTTATAACCAGTACTTCAAATAAAATTAATAATTTAGACAACAAAAATTCCAAGTTGGCATAAGTTGCCTAAAACGTTATAGTGTGACAGGACCATAAGGGATTTAAGCTGTACATATTCCTAGTCATAAAACAATTTTAGATAACTGGAATCTAAGTGTGGTAAAGCCAAATAAATGGAATATCTGCCTGCCATACGATGGGCCTCATGCAAGAACCGTTCGTACGCACAGATTTGTTCTTAAATTGTGCGTACGAGTGATTTAGGAGAATTTGTGGCATGTTTTCGTATTCTAAGATTTTTTTCAGATACGACCAAAATTTACGAGTGGTCCAGACC
>NW_013952693.1:222439-224442 GCF_001266775.1 Austrofundulus limnaeus
GTTTGACAATGTATAACATCGGGTGACGAATCTGACTTTTTTTTCCCACATTGGACTCCACCGAGAAGAAATTCCGTGCATACTGCCTGCTTAAATGTTCACTACGTCAGAACTTATTCGGCAAATGTGTTTCCATCTCTGCTTTGGTGCATTTACTCTATTACAGGATGGGGGAAATTGGACTTGGCGGAGGTTTGCACTCTCCGAGTGCTTCTAGTTTTAGCTTCTGTATTTAGGATCTTATTGTCATGGTCACACCTTATGTCTAAGCTATAGTCAGTAGTTGGAGATGGACCAGTAAATCTAGAGTTTTGCCTTTTGGTTTAGTTTTTTTTTCATCATGAAGCTCAAAGTAACACCCTCATTACTGTAGAAAAGGCCCCTATTCCAAAATCCATCTTCCACTCCATCCTACCTTCATGCWTGAACAAGACTCACAGATACTTGTAGCATTGTAGCATTCAGTGTCTTTCCAATTGAGAACCATGTCCTAGGACTTGGAATAGAAATAATTGACTTTGCTTATGTTAAAATTAATTTATAAAAAAGCAAAAAAAATGCTTATATGTGATTGCAGAATCGGAACTGTGCAAATTTTTGTGTAAACTTGTACCTCTGTGTCAGCACAGATAACTTCATGATTCAAAGATAAGAGCAATTCTCAAACTGAGGACTTTCATCTTGCCATTTGACTTTGCACATTTATTTTGCACTCGGGCACACTGGCGCTTCATCCTGATAACAAAAAGGCCTCGGCGAGCAGCTTTTGGTGAAATAACCTTTTATGAACACAATTTGAATAGCAGCATGTGAGTGAGKGTGAAGGTGACAATTAAAAAAGGAGACAAAATGATTGTATCATCAAACATTTTCATGGATGAATGGTCTTGGTTGTATCAAGCTGGGCTTTGTGAAAATGGCTTGACTGACCTTTGCAACAGCTTTCTGTGTTGTTTGTGCCCAGTGCTCACACACAAAAAATGTAGTTGCTCCATTGGAAGAAACACAACAAGCCTTTAGTAAAAGTTTATTATTTTTTGTGGACAGTAAGGTGTTGTTACACAAGCTGAGATAAAGTACCATGTTGGAGTGTCAAGAAAATATATAAAAAAATGCCCTCCAAGAGGATTGTCAGCACGTCCAAGAACTCTGTTTTTCATGCGAATAGTACAGTGAAGTGGTTAGATGGACCATCCGAATGGAAGGAAACTGTGAGTGGGACTCTAAGAGGCCAAATGGAACCCTCTTCAGCCAATTAGAGTCCTAGAGGGTGCAGTACAGTTAATCCCCATGGTAACACAGATGAAGAGTGTAGTACTCTGTACACCCTCCTGCTCCTTTTCTGTCCCAGTCTTTTCATGGGGAAATGTATCCCATTGTCTCAAGCTCCACTAGCCGAGATGCTGTTCTGGGTAAAACGTGCACTCTCATTGAGGGAGATGTTTTCTAATGAAGACATACGAGGAACAGGGGTACTTGAAAATGGCCAGAAATAGCATTTCAGATGAGACAACAGGAAGAGAGGAGCACACTTGCACAGGAACATTGTTTACCTCTTTACTGATTTAACGTTTTCAGCGAGTTGTAAAATGCACCGTGTCTGCCGAGTGTGGAAAAGTAATGATTCAGAAATATATTAGCACACGCACTAAAATGAGACAGCTCCATTAGCATGATGGTTTCAACAGCCTGCTCTTCAAGACGTGCCTGAAAAAGTGATGGATTCTTTGAAACAAAAAAATGTGTTACATGTAAAAAGAAAAAAAAGTTTTACTTTATCTATTTGACATAGGTTAAACTCATGCTGATAGTCAAATGTGCTGCTTGCTGATTACTATACAGCGGGTAAAATAAGTACTGAACACGTCACCATTTTTCTCAGTAAATATATTACTAGAGGTGCTAATGACATGAAATTTTCACCAGATGTCGGTAACAAATGTAATTACTGATAGATTAGTACTGATATTAGAAAACTACACCAGAGTTTCATTATTTTATAA
>NW_013952693.1:225411-231470 GCF_001266775.1 Austrofundulus limnaeus
GTGCCATTCCACATTATTACAAATAACTTCATTTCTGGACATTTATGGTTTGATTTCTTTGTATGTATGGATCACTTGGGTTGTTATCAACATCTGGTGAACATTTCATGTCATTAGCACCTCTAGTAATATATTTACTGAGAAAAAAGTTGACGTGTTCAATACTTATTTTACCAGCTGTATGTTGATATTTGATCTGTTTTCATCATGATTTTTGATTCATTTATTTGTCCTGCAGCAATAAAAAGGTACAATAAAAATGCATCACATTGTCAGGCTAAATTAGGGTTCGTGTGTTATGAAGTCTCATAGCAGTATGACGTAGAAAAATAAATGCAGAAACATGTCCAAACAAACAAACAAAAAATGTTTTTTTGGAAGTGAGTCATTAAACCAAACCCTCTTTAGAGCTCTATACTTCATGCAAGCTTTGTTACAGAAACATCAATCAAAATTTAAACCAGTCACAAAAATTGGACTTTAAGTGACTTAACTGACGTTCTAACAATTTCAAATGTTTTTAGACCATTCCAATTAAGGTAATTAAGGTTTTATGGATTTTGCCACAGTTGTCAAACAAAAAATAATAATGTTTTGCAAAGTTTAGACAGCTCTAAATTTATTATGTATACAATTTTACACAGCACAGGTCATATTTCACCAAATGTGTCTAACTGTTTTCTCTCAAATCCCCACAGAGTGCACATGAACTTAAACTCTCAATGACTTCCATTGTATCAGATGCCAACAATTATTTTTCAAGGCTGGAAATGAAATCTTTTCAATTTGTCTTTTATATACACACAAAGTTATAAATACTGCTTTTGTTATTTGTTGATTAAAATTGATAGTTTCAATGTTTTTTTTTTGTACAGTGATTCTTAGTCTTAGATGTATTTTTTACTCTGCATTTCTGGCCGCCTGCCCTATTAAGTGTGTTAACAGAGAGTGAGACACAGGTCTGTGGTTACCATAACGCACCACTGGAGAAAGATTTAACATTTCTTTTAAGCTTTTTATTTACATACATTTTTACAGTTTGCATATCAAGACTTTGATCTTTTTCAGCATATACTATTTTAAAATAATGTAGATTACTTTTAAATGGTAGAACATGTTTATAAGTTGGGAATTTGAGCAGTTGCTTTATTTATTTTTGTTGTTTAAAATTATGCAGTTTCATTCATTATGTATATGAAATATGTGCTTGAAAATCAAGAATTATTGGTCAAACTACCAAAAAGGTGTTATTGTACAAAACTACTGACGTTGTATCATTTAAGATTAAGGTAGATTTGTCTGAATGACATTTTTTGCATTTATCATTCCTCCTGTTCAACTTAAAGATATGTACTTCTTGATAAAACAGTGATACCGGCTTGGAAAGTCTGGGAGTTTAATGATTTCATCGTAAACAGTGCCTCACACCTTTTGTTGACACAGCACGACTCATGTCTTGGGAAATGAAGGACTTTGTTATGGAAAAGATTCTCCTGAGGTGCCTTGAGGGAAATGATGTAAACTTTCTCTCAACTTTCATCTCTCGCTCACACAGGTAAAACCTTGTACATCATACACAAGTGACCTCATGCTTCTTTGCATGCATACACCAGTGGGAACACAAAACTGAAATCTGCCACCAAAACCAAGTTCATGACTTGCACATTTAATATATACAGTATAGGACTGTATGTCAGTATAAATAGTACTTGCATGCAAAATAATGCCGAAAAATTGCTGGCTTTAATTGATGTTTCTGTACCTTTTGAATACTTAGTATCAGTCAAATGTATTATCACAWGAGGGGTCCTTGTAGAAATGTTATTTCAGATGAGAAGCTACACAAATGAGCTGCTTTAATTTGTTGCTGTAAGAGTTCATTTCAGTTACGTGGCTGATGCTCTCTATGTGCTCATGTGTTGAAATTTCATCACTAATAGGGTCTTTATCAACRGCGTGTTCTTTGTAAGGTCGAGCATTAAAATCCAATACAAACGATGTAAATGTAAATCTAGTTCTCATTAACATGCTTTTATGCTGGTTTGAGGTTATGTGTTTGTGTGTGTGTACGTTTTTATTACCTGGTGGGGACAAATTTTGACCATTTTCCCGGTACACACAGTTTTGTTAGGACCCATTGTTCCTTATGGGGACAAAAGGCCATGCTCCATTGGGGACTTTAGGTCTTGTAGTATTTTTTTTTCTATCAAATGTCAATACCAGCTCACTCGTTTTTCTTGTYAATTTACTTGTTTCATGTGTTGTTTCTGATTTTCAATTGGTTGCTTCTTATTAAATGCTTACAGCTTAAAAAATAACTACATTATTAACTACYTCTTTTTTATCTCTTTTTGGTGCACCGTTCCTGGAGGTACTGCAAYACCAGGTCGATGCGTGGAGTGGACGGAGCAAGCCCCTATTCCATCTCCCTGTTCCAAAAATCAATTTAATAAATGGTCCCCGGGTAGGGGACGTATCAGATATTAAACTGATAAGAACAGATACTACACTTGATCTTAGCCAAAAGGCCGAGAAGTGATTACATTATTAACTACTTACTGCAAACTTAAAAAGGCACCCTTATTCTAAAGTGATACATGTTTATTTGGTCAAAAACATTCCTTCAGTAAGTGTTTGTGCTTAAGTCGGCAATCACAGCATTTAAATACCCATGCAATTCAATATTGATAGGTTTTTAAATGAGACTTTGAATGAACCACTCAAAGTTTTATAATTGGAGTTGTTTAACTTTAGTATCAATTCACTGTGGTCTTTGCCCCACTCAGACTAGTCATTAGCTTGTCAGTACAGTCAGAGTGAAAATACATTTTTTCCAAACTGAGGCTGTTAAAAGAGCACTTAACAGGTACAATATTAGTTATTTATAAACTTCAAAATCCTACCTTGGTGGTCTGAACTATGTCTTTAAGGCTTTGCTTCCAGATGACAGATTTTTTCCCCTTTTTTACAACCATGCCCAATATAACCTATTGTACCTGACTGTTGACTCTCTGCATCCTATTTGCTTCAGTGAACAGCAAAAGGTCTGATATTGTGTTTTTTTTTATTTACACACAATTTGAAGAGGTTTTCTATAAATTTACTTTGCCACTRGATGGGAACACAGTTATTGTCCCTTAAAGAGCACAATTTTGGAAGAACAAAATAATACTTGTACAAAGTGGGAACTTTATCATTTTTCCAGTTCCAGTTTTACAATCTTTAGGCTACAAATGACTCTTTTTCTCAAGACCACTTGAGTTTAATGGACATTTTAAAAAATCTACYAGGAATTCTAACTGTGTTCTCTGCCCTATCTATCACATACTATTGGTATGAACTTCCATTTACCGCTTCTGTCTGGCACAGCAGGGTGAGAGACATTTAAACCCTTATCAAAATAATTACAGGCTTTTCCTATAATGGCATCTGTGTGTACACCTATGTTGATCTTGGAGTGTGTGCATCTGAGAGAGTAAATTTTGGCCTGGTAACACTTGTCCGAGTGCGTGCATGTAGTTATCAGTGCTGTTACCACTCTGTACCACTCTGTAGTACAAAAGCAATTACACCAACAGTCACCCCCCACCCCCCCGGCTGAATTTAACTGCTGTGAAATGCGAACTTTTAGGGTAGCCTGGGGTGAACCGACAATTGGACCAAGAGACTGAAATGTTGTTAGACAAATAAAAAACAGAGGAGGACCGGGGGAGGCATATGCATAAAAACAATCAGCCTGGTACTCCTAAGTGGTTAAAGGCAAAGACATCTTTCTGTTTCGGTTTTAGAAACTCTTAACTAACCTGTTACCTAAAGAGCTTATTTAGTTTTAACAAACACGTGCAGTTTCAGGTTTATTAGTCTTTTGGATGATCAAAGTTTCCATTTTACAAAATCTTTTCAAGAGATGTTTTGAGAAATATGTTGTCTCATTTTCCTGAAACACGTTCTTCCCATGTCAGTGTGACAGAAGTAGCATGGAGATTTGAAATCAACCCAACGCTGTTACCTTTCTGAGCCACTAAGGAAAATAGTCACGACAGTCTACAACCATCTAAATATGGGATTTTATGTGATATGTTTGAAATAGTTTTTTTTTCCTGAATTTACACTGCGTCTGCTTTGCTGCAAAGTCTAGATATGCTCCAAGAAGCATGTGTGGGAAATGTGAGACTGAGTGATRAAACCAGTGATAAATGCGGAAGAAGAAAATGATTYATTCTTAAWTGAATCCAAAATTAATCTTTCTTTGTCCATTGCTCTCTCACTTTGCCTACCTTGACCAATGCTCCTACAACTTAAGCGAGAGGACATGACCACATATATGCATAAATACACCCATGTATTTATTAATTTAGCTAGGGTGTTGAGAAAAATGTAGTCTGTTTTTGGTGAATTTTTTTTTTTTAATTTGATGTAATGTTTGCTTATTTTCCTTTTGGTGCAGTGCAGTCTTTGTAGATGGACTCTGCACTTGCTCCAGGTTGAATCTTGGTGATTGGTTGTACATACGTTGCCGCCCTGGACTGCTCTGCAGAGGTAATGTAAATGCTTTCATTAACTATAAAGGGTTCATTTGTATTGTGGATTTTGCACAAAGTGGCAAAGCAAAGCGGATGCAGTGTAAATCTGGGGGTCGTGCATGTGACATAATGAGCAGCTTGTTTGGTGATTGTGAATGACCAGCGGTGGCCTGTAGAGGAGCTTAAATGGCCAATTTTCAGAGTTATTTTTTTTTTATCTTTTTGTAAAAATGACTATATTCTGACTTACCCAGTGGTTTGCAGTTCTGCTCATCTTCTAAACCACAAACAGCAGARCTAATATTTTGCTGGGCGGTTTAGCATTTGCATTAACTTTATAAATTAATAAGACTTGCCTTCTGCCTAAATCCTATTTCATTGTTGTTAAAAGTGTAGTACATTGCCTTATTCAAGACATTCTTCTCAACTTTGACTTTCACAAGCACCATGATGTAGTTTCCCATTCTCCATTTGATCAAATTTCACTTCCTAAAGACACATGAATGCTTCTTATAAATCTATGAAGCCTTTTGAGTTGTGTTGACTTATGTTGGTCGCGTTACACATTTAGGGTTCATTTGATATCTGTGTTAAAGTGTAGATGATTGACTGTAAAACTGCACCATGACTGAAAATCTAATCAAATCAACTTAATTTATAAARCTCTTTAAAACAGCGGCCATTGACACAAAGTGCTGTACCTGAGGGGCCGAAAACAATAAAACAAATCAACACTAAAAACAAGCTAAAAAAGGACCAAGGTCTCAAGCTGTGTTAAAAGCTAGTGAATAAAAATAAGTTTTAAGATTAGTTTTAAAAACAGGCAATGAGGAGGCCTGCCTGACGTGTATGGGTAGCTTATTCCAGAGCTTCAGAGCAGCAACTGAAAATGCTCGATCCCTTCTGAGGGTTCGCTTTGTCCTGGGTTTTTTAAGGTGCAACTGATCGGTTGACCAGAGATACCATGCAGAGGCATAGGGGTGGAGAAGCTCGGAGAGGTAAGGTGGTCTGAGGCAGGTGAAATAGAGAGGGAACTGAATGTTAGAAGTGGGTGTGTTCAAAGGTAAAACATGAGTGAAGTAGCTTTTTACCTTATATTGGACTACAGGTCAATATGTTAAATATTGATGATTAAGCATAAGTGTCTGCCAGTTTTCTATTCATTAAGCCTTTTAGCATTAGCAGAACTAAGACATTTGTATAGCAGTATTTGGTTAGTGGTGCCCACCACTAGACTTAGCTATTCCACTGAGTTATCTGCTTGAACATAAATATATTTTATTTACTTTCTAAAGTATAACTTCTTGYAAAACAATCATGGAAGAAGTGTTGAGGATCTACAGCAGGGGTTCTTAACCTTTTTGACCTCGGGGCCCATTTTGTTGTACATAGAGTGGCACGAGGCCCAGTCAGACTTTACTAATGTATGGATCAAAATGGTAATTATTCTAATCTAAATATTGGTTTAATTTTTATTGTATTTACATCATAACTAAACTATCATAACTAACATAACTACATTAAATACACTTACAG
>NW_013952693.1:234034-236648 GCF_001266775.1 Austrofundulus limnaeus
ATAAAGATAGTCAAACAGAGAAAAACTCATGCGTGTTTGTGCTGAAAGTGCTATGTGCTGCATTTACCTCAACCACTCTGTAAAAAAAGGGGTAATAAAAACGACCCACTCCCAGAGCCAACTGTTACCAGGAAGTAGAGTTTTATAAAGATAGTCAAACCATGAAAAACTCATGAATGGAGATTAAACAGACGTTGTGCACAGAGGAATCTGACTGACAAAACTGTGGAGCTTTAACCAGGACAGATGTGGATAAATACRTCGGGTTAGTGACGAGTCTTTTTTTTCTGCATTGTCGGCTGTTGCGGGGGAACTCCATGCAGTGATGTATGTTTCAGTGGGAGGGGGGTTTCCTGAGCTCAGCGCGGGGTGTCTCAGGGACTATGAAAGGTCTGTGTGAAAACGACTGCCGAACAACCACATGACCGCGCGTCGACCCGTCGGCGTCGGAGCGAGTATGTTTCCAGCTTATCTCGACTGCATTTAGTCCGAAACTCTATTGCTCTTCTTTTACCACAAACAAAAATTGTTATTTGTTTATTTTAGAATTGATTTTAAAGTTTTATTGATGACTTTTACGGCCCTGTATAGACAAGTTCCTGTATATCTGTCTGACCTCTTGCAACCTTATGTGTCTTATTTGCTTTTAGTTGTCCTGAGGTCCAGGCAGGTTCACAGCAGCGATCTGAACTTTTTCCTAGTTGTAGCTCCTAAACTGTAGAACCAGCTGCTCCTTCATATACTGTAACACACGCTTCAACTCTTGGTGTTTTTCAGTCTGATCTTAAACTACATTTTTTTTCTTATTGCTGTTTAATACAGCATGAGGGCTATGATCCCAAGTGATTGGTTGTATCTTGTTGCTAATTATTATTTTTTTCTCTGCAGCACTTGGCCAATGGCATTTGTGAACATGCCACATAAATACATTCGATTTGAGTTGATTTAATCTGGTTTGATTTAAAGTTTTACTGAACATCCCAAAGTCAGCTAAGGCAGCTAACATCTAGGTGTGTGAGAACACAAGGATGGAGGAACAGAAGGCATGACATTCAAATGTCAGATCAAAGCTTGCTTATAGGGGATGGGCACTGGATGAAAAGATTGTGCCTTGATCTTGGAGACACACATGTGGAGCCAAAAATGTGTTCTCACATCTGCACCTCTCACACCAGGAAGACAATTGGACAAACATCCGCCCTATCTTTTATTCAGATGATTTCAAGTTTATTGCTTCCTATGCAAAAAAAGAGATAGATATTAAACACACCGAATGAAAAATAAATAAGTGCTAAATGTAGCATTCGTGTGTTAAGTTGCTCAGAGGCATGAGTAATTTTTAATTCCAGGCATGTTTTTTTCCATTATCTTGGTTCCATTGATGAAGATGAGTGGGAGGAAAAAAAAACTGTTCAAGCTGACAGCTAATAATCAATACCATTCCAAACAGATACCCAGTCTTTCAGTGTTGAAGCTGATCCCCGGGAGACATACAAATGCCCCACCAGTTGCTCCTCGGAGATAATGAGCCGCTGAGTGCTGAGTGAGATGTTTGCAGGGCCAGAGGGCTGGGATTGGACTTGCTTCACTGACTCTGTATGGAGACGGACCAGACTCAGCTCTAAATTAGTGCGCCCTCCGGATCAATGTGGGCTGTAATTAGCTGCTATTGATCCCAGACAGATCAGCCACTACAGTAGGCCACAGCCAAGCAACCCGCGACGTCCATCAAGCTCTGCTCCCCACAGCGCAGCAGCAGCAGCACAACCTGAGCTCACTCCRAGAGCAAACAAATAATATCAGCCAGCACACTCAGCTCCTGGTAAGTGCTCTAAAGATACAGCTCGCTGTTTCAGGATTCACTTACATATTCCATTAGCGCGCTGTGCTATGCATCTTTCTGATTCAGTGTTTTATCTTGCGCTCCATTAAAACATATAGATTACACCATGTACTTGTGTAGCACACATAGAAAAAAAATAAATAAATAAAAATGGGCCGCATTTCTGGTTCTTGTCCTGATGCATCAAACACAAATTATTTGTCATTAGTCGCCACAATTGTGGAGATGATTTTAATGCAATCTGGCATTTTGGAAAAAGATATTCAATCTCTTTCCAAAATGATCACAATCAAGACTTTTGTAAATATCTCATCAAAGTGAAGGGAGTGATTTTGCTCTTTTCACTGCGCTAATCATCTTGGCACTCATTAGAAATGTGATAGGTGTTTTTTCCCTCTTTTCTCTGGGTGGCTTGAAGTGATTGGCAACAACAAGCCTTCTTGCACAACTGTTACTATAAGTCTCTTGAAAATCAAAAGGATTTGTAACCGATTCTGTAAAGTTTCTTTCCTTTTTTTCTTCCTTTGTCTGAGTTGTGGCCTACCTATCAGAGATATTATTTCAAATTCAAAGTTTGAATCACTAAAATCTATTAACAAAAGGGGGAAAAAATCTGTGAAACATGGTCCAAAGCTTCAAATTCTAGTTTTTACTTAAAAGCCACCATCCCAGAAATATGCACGTCCACGCCAAATAGACTCAAAGTTCCTTTTGTGTGTGTGTGTGTGTGTGTGTGTGTGTGTGTGTGTGTGTGTGTGTGTGTGTGTGTGT
>NW_013952693.1:237390-241807 GCF_001266775.1 Austrofundulus limnaeus
TAAAAAGGGGGCGTGTATTCAAGTGGTTTTCTTTTTTGCGGTGTTCGGTGAGGGTATTGCTGTTTCCTTTTTTTATTTTGGCAAATCCATTTGAAAGCAGCACTGTTTTAAAATTACACTCAGATGTGAGCAGTTTTTAGTTTGTGGGTGTATGTCATCTTTGCAGAGCTGCAGGCGTCCGACTTCGAATTCTTCAAGAAACACAAACGTTCAAATAAAAAAAAAGAAAGAAGAAAATCAAAAACACATTATCAAGGGGAAATATTGTCTTATTTATCCACAGGAAGTTAGCAATATGAGAAGGGCACAATTTTTGGTTAGTAGTACGTGGGCAAATTGGGCCTTCCCCATGGACTATTCATCTTGTCAGAAGTAGGAAATTACTCATTGTTCATAGTTCATATGTGCCAACATTCAAAGCATAATTGAAATGCAACTTGCTACTCATGGAGAGACTTCTCCTGGAATAATTTTGTTAGATWCTTTATAACCCCAAAACAGGTACAGTATGTAAATTACTTGAGTAATAATTTTTGAGAAAATATAATTTTACTTTCACTCAAGTATCACTTTGAGGTACTTTATACAAAACTGCCTAAATACTGTATATCAGAAACAGATACAATATATTCTGAAAATAATGATGACAGCAAGTAAAAAAGCTATAACTCCCACCAATAATCAATGGATGGATGTTTTTTTTTTTTAAAATATCCCAAGGATGGAGCATTTGACCTTCAACATATGACTAAAAAAGGAAAAGGGAAATGCACTCTGGGAAAACTGGGACACACACCCAATGGTAAGAGGGGGACAACCTATTATGATCTTGACACCTTTCTGCTACTTGAAAAAAAAACCTGCCAATCATCATCACTATTTTCAGTTTATATCATGTTTCACTCACTTGATTTGTACGTTTATTTCCTTAGCTTTTGTTTTGGTTTTATTTTCTGCTGATCTAAATGTAACAAGTTTTTATGGGAAAAAAAGTATAAAACAATAAATCTAACAACAGCTAATATTGAATACCAATATATTTTGTTTCTTATTTTCTTTAAAATGTTAGAACAAGTTAAAAGATGTGGAAGAAATAAAATGTAATAAAAAGTTTTAAAATATTGAAATATTATGACACCTCTTACATCACAAATTAAAAGTCTGACAGGACTATTTTCTGATTGATTAACTGCATTTCCCAAACAGGTTTATATTCGATACTTTTATGTTTTTTTATAGTTTAATCTTCGTACTGTTATGATCAATTCTAATTATCTACATTAAAGAGTTAGTGATTAAACTGTTCTGGCCATTGCCTTACGCAATTCTGCTGAATTCTAATTTCCCTCTCTGAGGTGTAGTTATCTGTTCTGTTCTTGGAAACTATACCAAGTGGGTTATATATATATATATATATATACACATACATACAGTATATAGCAAAGCAGAGAATCAACAAGTTTCTATTTAGCTTAATGCACGCCTCAAAAAAATAACCAAGTATTGTGATGGGGACCATTTTGCTCAGACTGCCGTACAGAGGGGTGATCTGAGTGAATGGTYCAATGTTGCGAGATGGTGTGGTAATTTTACATGTTTGCACAYGTTCAAGTCTGAGAACTGGATCATTTTCCTGCATTTAATTTGGGATTTCARTTTGAACATGTTTTTCCTTAWTGAAAATWWAAAAAWACTACAGCACACCCTTATGGGTCAGCAAATTTGTCTCAACATGCTGCTCATCCTTACACACAGTTCTGTAAACATCAGTGTGCTTTATATGACTTTAAATGTAGCCCCTTCTTCTTTGTTTGTAACACACATCTTTAGTCCTGATGCATCTCAGTAATCCAGGTAAAAAATCAAAATGAAAAAAAATTGTATAGGTCTTCTGGACGGGTTCTTCTCTAATGAAACGTTTCGTCKCTCCTCCAAGAGACTTCTTCAGTCTGAGAGTTTCAGGCAAAATTCAGGATTTTGTGATGTGACTGATACTCACATCACATGGCTATCGTTGACACCTAATTAACACTTATTGTTAACAGGGGGTGGAGTGAWACTGGCAATAGCCATGCTGTAGGAGGAGGACAACTGAAAACGGAGGCCTCCACCTCTGTTTAATGATGGACGGTCTTTCTTCACAAAAATGGCTTCTTTTACTCCTCTCTCAAACCAACGTTCCTCTCTATCAAGAATGAGAACATCCTCATCTCTGAAAGAGTGACCGCTGGCCTGTAAATGAGTGAAAACTGCAGAGTTCTGGCCATTAGATGTAGCTCGTCTGTGTTGGGACATTCTTTTGAACAGTGRTTGCTTTGTTTCCCCGATGTATAACTGGTCGCAGTCCTCCTGGCACTTCACAGCATATACAACATTGCTCTGTCTGTGCCGGGGCACCAGATCTTTGGGGTGAACCAGACTTTGCCGTGATGTGTTTTGAGGTTTGAAAGCCACTGGGACATCATGTTTAGAGAATAAACGTCTCAGTTTCTCCGAAACACCCGCAACATACGAAATAACCACTGGTTTGGGTCTGGGTTTGGGGTCTTCATTTTCACCTGAAGGTTGCATGGAATCCTGTCTGTTTCCTGTCTGCTTTCAGGAAAGCCCAGTCAGGATAACCACACTGCTCCAGGGCCTGTCDTGTGTGTGATTTCTCTTTCTGCCTGGCTCCTGGGTTTGTAGGGACACTGTCTGCTCTGTGGTACAGAGTCCTGATCACTCCTAACTTGTGTTCCAGTGGGTGGTGGGAGTCACCAGACACATCAGACACATCTTTAGGTATCAGCTTGTTTCCCACACTAGTTAGCTGCTAATTTGCTTTATCTCTCATCTCCCTCAACCACCCTCAGGTAGGAGGAGTTCCCCCTCATGGGTCAGGTTCTGCTGAAGGTTTTCTGCTGTTAAAAAGAGTTAAAAGGCAGTTTTCCCGTTGCCACTGTCATGTTAGCACTTGCTCTTTAGCCTTCAGGCTATATAACATGTCTTTTAAATAATTTTGATTGAAAGATATATTTTCTGTAACTGTTTAATTTTTAAAAAGTAAACAGTTTTAAAAAGTGCTTCACAATCACTGTTATTGCAAAA
This sequence comes from Austrofundulus limnaeus, assembly GCF_001266775.1. Classification (NCBI taxonomy): domain Eukaryota; kingdom Metazoa; phylum Chordata; class Actinopteri; order Cyprinodontiformes; family Rivulidae; genus Austrofundulus; species Austrofundulus limnaeus. The sequence goes on from NW_013952693.1 coordinate 240,478, forward strand.
AATATCAACTGAAATTATTTTTCCATTAGTGTAGAACATAACGTTATATGGTGCGAATACAGAGGATATTTCGAACTGTGARTGCAGCCTTGGGATGACACAGCTGTTATCATGGCTGTACTGATGGCTGTGTTTCAGTTGTTAGGATGATGACTGTGACACATTCTTTTTAAAAGCTTTTCTGCACTATACTAGAACTGGCTGTTTCAGACCAATGATAGTTTTCCTGGCTGGGATTTATCACTTGTACTTAATGTCTGAACTCCCTATAGAGTGTTGGAAACACATTTGTTGCCGAAGCACCTTCAGGTTTAAAGTGTAGCAGCTGGATGTGTCTGTGGCTACACATGCTGAAGTCTTAAAAAAACCAAAACCCAGACAAAGCCTAAGGTGCCACATTAACCAGCAGCAGCAGCAGCGATCTGCTCACACTTACAGCTGGAGATTAGGAACTACTTTGTAAAACACCTTTGGAAGACATACATATTTTTTTTATGTGTGTGTCTGAATGTGTGGCCAAGGAATCAAGTCATCAAGTGGAAAGTTATTTTTATGTCTATCCTGCACTTTTACAAGTATTCTATGGTGATGAATCTTAGTCATCCAGATCATGATTGCTAAAAAAAACCCTAAAAAAACATGTTTTTGGTTTGATTCCTGCTTAGTTTCACCTCATTTCACACCTTCATGCATGTGATCAAGACTTTTCTCCTGTGAGCCAGGCAAACAAAGAGCCAAACGACTCTCCATTGCGAGGAGTGAGTAGTTCCAGGTTCATCTACATGTGAATCTAAGCACTAACAAGGCCTCTCATGCAGGTTTACAAAGCTTGGAACTCCACAGTCCAGTCAAGTCCAGACATTTAGAACCAAGAAAGCTTCCTGGATAAGGAGCAAAACATATTCAGTTCAGTTCAGTTRTTTTGTTTTAGCATTGACACAAAATGCCACAATACTCGGGATCAATATAGATACTCCATTGAAAGAGTTACAGTTTATATTTCAAATTGAGAAATTTATACAAAATGTTACAAATGTTTAAAATGTTAAATTTGTGTATTTATATTGTTTGATCTAATTAAATAGAGAGGCTGTAGGCCTATAGGGAATTAGTCATTTTGTGCTAAATAAAAAAGGTGTTCTTTAGGTCATTATGTAATGTTTAGGTTGTAACTCAGTAAGTACTTGATATTGGTACACAGTATTGGCAAGTATTCAAACTAAAGTACTTGTACTTGTATTTGGTTTGAGAAAAAGTGGCTTGTGTGTGTGTGTGTGTGTGTGTGTGTGTGTGTGTGTGTGTGTGTGTGTGTGTGTGTGTGTGTGTGTGT
>NW_013952693.1:241817-244907 GCF_001266775.1 Austrofundulus limnaeus
GTGTGTGTGTGTGTGTGTGTGTGTGTGTGTGTGTGTGTGTGTGTGTGTGTGTGTGTGTGTGTGTGTGTCATAAATCATAGTCTGCCAGTGCAAAAGTAATCATGGGTTTGGGGTTTGTGTATGATGGACAAATATGTTGTTGTTKTTTTTTTAACACTGGAGTTTTCTAAGGACAGCAGCTGTCCACTTTAGTCCCAGCCCTGCTCACATCGCCGGTCACTCAAGTCAGATTTATGACAATAAAACTCTTGTATCTTGTATCTTAAACTCGATTTTCCTAAACTGAAATCATTCAAAGAGCTTTGTACAGTGGACAGGATATTTGTTCATATTCTTTTCATAGAACCTTAGTTCACAAAACCTGAACTATATATCTGTTTAAGTATTTCTTCTCCTCTTTTTGTCAAGTTTTAAAGTACATTTTTTTATTTATTACTGTAAGGGACTATAATTGTATAGGACACTTAAGTATAGGCACAACCATCATAGATTGGCAAGGAAGTAAAGTATGTCAACCTTATTAACAAGGTTAGACAAATTGCACTGCTTAAATTTCCGAAGGTGAGAATTAAAGAGAATAAAATCACCATTTAAATACTTGACCTGTGACCTTTTGCGGCCCCATAGAAAGCAGCACTTATAAGAATAAATGTTTACTTTGGTCTGTAAATCTCACTAGTTGCAATCTTTCAAACAACACAAAATTTTTCCTAAAGGATGATTTTTAGTTCTTCAAGTGTGCTCAAACTGATTATTTTGAATGAAAAAATATGTTTTATTCTTATCTTTGCAATTACTGGCAATCAACAAAAAAGTAAACACATTTTAAATTGAAGAATAAAATACTGTCATTTGCAAAATCTTTGTGTTTAGTTGTGAAAATGCATTTTTTAAGGCCAGATTTTGGCTGTTGATCACATTTTTGGAATACATTATGATGACGTTCAGATAGCTCTGCCTGCATGACTCTGTTGACCGTGTTTGAGATTCTGGCTGTGTTGCATCCTGTAGTGTCCACTTGAGTCAGTGCTCAGACTTCGAGATGTGTCAGTGGCTCCGATGCGGCTCGTCAGGCATGCTGTAGCTTCCGGCCTGCTCGGTCCAGCCAGCCACAACTCTCCTCACACTCCTGGGACCGTCCACAGACAGCCGTCACAATCCTGGTCTCTCTCTGTCTCTCATCCTCTCATCACCCGTCTCCTTGTCCCTCAATCCACACCACTGGAGTGCGAACATCAGGATTAGGTAAATGACAGGAGGAATCCAAAGTTGACTAGGCAACTATCCTCTGGGTCTGTCTTCTCTGTTGATGTGTGGACTTTAGAAAGATAGGCCTCTTTTTACTTACTTTTTTTTCTTTCTTTCTTTTTTGGTGTTTCAAACTGAGAGCAGAGAAGTTTGTTATTGTTCAGAATTTGCATTAGCCTAATCAATTTCAATCAATTTCTCCATCAGCTGCATCAACAGACTTTAAAGGTTTTTCTTGCAGCATGAGGCCAATCAGGAAGATTCCCCACATGGAGACCAGGAAATGGAAACATGCTGGATTGACTCACATCACTTAACATCATTACTAGCTGAGGGTGGGCTGTCAAAATAACACGATAAAGTTCAGTGYATTACACCTCCATTGCTCAGAATTCTCCCATGTGTAAAGTAGGCAAAAAGGAGTTAATTTCCCACAAAATTTCTGATTTTTTATTTTATTTCAGGTTTCATTTGATTGAACGTATTCAGATTTGCTGATTTTAGAAAGCCACCGAAAGCTGAATGAGAAAAATGAAAAGCATTTGCATTGTATCAATGAGTAGGCCTGACTGGCTGCCTTGTTCGTTTTCAAAACCAAGTTGGAAGGCTGAAAACTGGAAGGCTTGTTTTAGGTACAAAGTAAAATTGTGCCTTTAAGTGTGTGTATGTATAAGATTTTGACAGCTTTTTGATACTGTATTTTGCTCCTTTAACTGCACTGGGTCTACCTGCTTTTATAACAGTGTGAACATGTGAGAAGTAGTGCAAATATTTATGTTGAATTTAGCATTTATCATGTGTTAGGGTGTGTTAAGGTGAGTGATCGCAATGAAGAAGTCTTTTAAAAAATGTTTCTGAGTTCACTGTCTTGCTCCTTTAATTGGTTAAAGTGATAATTCAGATTATTAAAGCTGCAGTCTGTAACTTTTTAAAATATATATTTTTGACATATTTGTTAAAACTGTCACTAGTCCTGACAGATTGATAATAGACAGATAATCCCTGGGGGAAAAAAGGGAAAAAAAGTCATCTGGCTCCTCCCGGTGGTCCTACTGCCCTCTGTTAAAATCTCTCCGACCCGGAGACGAACAGCCAATCAAAAGTGAGGTTTGTCTCATGCACGAGCTGTTCTTTCCCACCCCCATTCCTGCCCACGCAGCGCGCACGGCGGGCAGCCGAGCTAGTGCGCTCTCGTTCAAACAGTAAGCTAGCTGAGTTAGCTGAGTGAAGCTGACCCCTCCAACAACCTAAACCCTACAACCTGGATTGGAGCCTGTTCTGAAACCAACACAGGGAAACAGAAGAAGACCCAGGAAGAAATCCAAGTTGAAAAGAAAGAATTAGATCGAGCCCGGAAAAAAACGAGATGGATTTCACAGGAGGAAGAGGGATGCAGAGTTAGCCATTTCTGCTTGACAAGTTAGTATCTCTGCTTCATTCTTTTTATTTTTTAATAATGTTATTAAAAAATAAAAAGCATATAGAGCCGCTGTAGTACTACACAACAAAGTTAGCGATAGTTACAGAACCACAAGCGATATACTTGTTATGATATTATAACACGTTAAATGCTAACATTAGCAGCTAACTCGTTTAACCTCATTAAGCTACTGTTCATATTTACCTACATATAGTTATCTTGACTTATTCTGTCATGGATCAGGGTTAAAAGCAGTTAGATATGGTGAAATTACCATAACACAAACAGTCTTCAAATCTTGAAGGTTTCGTGGACCTCTTCTATGAACTCTGATCTTTAGTTCKTTCCATAGATTTTCTGTTGGATTCAGGTCAGGTGATTGGCTGGGCCATTCCAGCAGCTTTAGTTTCTTTCTCTGAAAC
>NW_013952693.1:247642-255887 GCF_001266775.1 Austrofundulus limnaeus
CCGTAAATCTGACCAATCGTTTTCTTGGGCCAACTCCTCCTACAAAATAAGAAACTCCTATAGTGACTGCAGAGACCCCCTTTTCTCAGCTATTGAGAAATGATTGCTTGCTGGAGGCATGGTCTGTGTCCAAAACGGTGGGCCGGGTCCTCTGAAGGCCGAATTTGTCAGCCGCATACGTCACAGCATTGCAACGAAGGCCGTCCAAAACCGAAGATTCCTCCAATGCGGCCGACAAATGTGTCCTTCCTTTGGCCCGAATTGAAAGACTGGTCCGATGGATCCTTTCCGGCCCACCACATCCCATAATGCATTGTGGCCCGATCTGAGATTTTTTTTATGCTAGTAATGGCTGACAAATAAAAATATGGCGGTATAAAAAAGAAAAATTTCAAGTGGTTGTAATTTTAATACTTTTATCATTTGTATAGGCATGTTTTAAATATTATTTTTGTCAGAAAAAAATGAACATATATAGTGAAATAAACATGCCTACAGAGGGTCCATCAGTTCTTCAAGTTAATTTGATTGTTTTGTGACATTAATAACGCTAACAAATTGATGTTTTTCTAATTTTGATCTAATTTTGCTTCTGCCATAGACTACRTTGAAGTTTTAAATGACTGGATATGATTTAATCCAATCACTAACATTTGACCGTGACATATGTAGAGCGCTAGCTCTACCATGAAGAAAGCTAAGCTAAAAAGCTAACCTGAAATTGCGTGTGCTGTAAACAACCATCCCCTACTGGGAAGAGTGACGTACCAAGCCGAACGAGATGGCTGTAAATGAGTGCTGCATGACAACTTTAATTTAATTTGGAAGCCTTGTCTTCATAGACTGAATGGTTTCCTTTACTTCCACCGCTGTCATTGCCATTCACAACTCCTCCTTCTGTTCACAGATTGGCCTGGTTGAAATTCTATCAGAGAAATGAAAGTCAATGGGAGAAAGCCCAGAAAGAGCGGAGAGGGAAATTAGAGTTCAGCAGAACTGTGTAGGAAGGCGATGGCAAGGCCACCAAGGTGTATCTTCTTTTACTAATTTTAGCAGTGATTCAGCACTCATATTTTACACTTTTTGCATAAAATGTTATTTTTCTACTTAATATTTTACATTTTTGGTAATTACATAACATATTTTATATTTCTGCTGGAAGTGCCTCAAGCTGTAATGTACTACAGTTTGATGTTTGTGTTTGCAAATAACCACAACATTTTATGTAAAAAATAAAACTAAGTAATTTGAAATAACGGAAATGTTTGGTTTTTATTAGAATAAACCTCTGTGAAATTGTGTACAGTGGAGTTGTAATAAAAACATTGTTGAATTAACTCATCACGTTACAGACTGAGGTCATTCAGAAATAAATCTGCAAAAGTTTAGACAGCTCCTAAACTTTCCACAAAACCCTGATTCAAAAGAATTATCTCTTTATTAATACTCATTAATACTGTTGTCGTATTTAAAGGAACAAAGTGTGATTTAATGTTTTTATATAATAACTTTATTTTAAATATGTTCATTTTACCAGATTTAATGCTGGTCTGTGCTAATGTACCTCAGATGTTTAGATTCTTAATCATCATACACCGCCATCAAGAAGATGTCTGATTCATTCAAAATGACATCGAGCATAAAATTTCAGTGACGTGAGTAAAGAGTTTCGCAACAGATCCCTGATTTTAATAGCATCATTACAGCCTGGGATTGCATGGAGAAAGAGAAGCAAATGAGACTGCATAAATCTACAGAGGGGGGGGAGTGCATATTAAAGATACTCAAAAAAAAAATAACCTACCTGCTAAATAACTTTCAGAACTGAGTCACTGATGCTTAAAAATAACATTTTCTCACAAAAAAACATTGTTCTCTTTAATGTTTAATGCACTTCAGAATATAAATGTATTTTTCCTAAACATTTCTTTACAAAAGTATATAAAATATAAAGCAGATTTTATTTTTATTACTTTTTTTGCTTTTAATGCCAGAATTTTAAACAAAGATCAGTACATTGTGAAACAGAGTTATGGCCATTTTGGTCAAATTTAAAAATACAGATACATAACGTGAAGTTTCATGTGATCAGAGTATGTATTGTGAATGACTCTCATCTACCACATCAAATTAGGGTTGTGCGTAATCGAATCGTGTGCAATTAATCGTCAGAAAAACATTAATCGATTAATATTTGGCACTCGACGATTAATACGATTAATGCCACCCGGCAGACTAACTCCTTGGTGCTCCTCTCTGCTTCAAATATAACAAACATTAAAAAAGTTGTGTAATTTATTTATCTATCAACAGAATTTAAAGTTTGATGTATAGCCTGAAGTCTGTAATTTTTTTCACAAATTGGAACAGATTTTTACGAAGAGCCAATTTTCTCCCTATAAATTGGTCATGTGACCAGGACACAAGGGTGTCCAGGGACTTCGGGGGATTAATCKTCAAATTAATCGTTATCGGCTAAATACCACAATTAATCGTGATTAATTTATTTGCCAATATTGCCCAACCCTACATCAAATCTAAAAATATTTCTAAAATTGACCACTGCATAGCCAGTTTTGTGTTACACAGGGATGATTAGCTGTAACAGTGATGTTAAATTGGGCTGATTGGATAAAGTAATCAGTTTTAAATGTATAATAATAGTAAATAATAATAATAATAAATTATTTCTGAGTTTCATTGAAATCTGTCAGGTTCATGAGATATTTTGAACCCAGACAGAGGAAAAAAAACAGGGCTGACTATATTTAGGACCAAAGTTTTACACAACAAAAGCCTGCAAAGTGTAGTGCCTAGAGTGTAAAACCTTGGAGTGTAAAAAATATATGTTGGCAAAGACTCCCAGCCGTTTTCAAACCAAACATCTGCACAAAACTTGTAAAAGAGACTGACCTGTAATGCATTTTGAGTTTGCTAAGATTGCCTACCTGTGAACGCCATGTTGAATCAGGTTGACTCCAAATGCTAATCGGTTGAATGTGTAGATAATCATTTCTATCTGAGTAGTTACGATTATCTTTCATGAGAAATTTTGCTAATACTAAAGACAAAACACAAGCATGACCAAATACACAAGGGCAAAAACCATAATCACTGTGGCAAAAGGGTGGGCAGTAAAAATACTAGGAATCTAAAGCATTAATATGTGTACATTTATTAAATTATGCTGTCATTTAGTTTTAAAATAGGGAATATAATGTTAATATTGTATTTATATTCAAAATATCTGTAATTAATTAACTGATTAATATGYCTGCTGTGTTCAGTATGCCTAAAGCTGCAATTTTATGATATTTTCCATCTATAAAATAACAGTTTTGTGGCTGCAAATGCATTTTAGAGGGCACAGAGAAGTGGTGGCACACTTAGAAGAGTGCCATTCTGTTAAGAAGAAAAACCTGAAACTTCAGTAAACACAGGCTCACACAAACTGGACAAATAACCCTTTCAACAGGGCATCAGAGGGTTTGATAAATCTCAAGTTTGTCGAGTGAAAAGCTGAGTCCTCAGTATGAATCTATGCATGCAGCCAGATTTTGATGGTGGTGGTGTAATGGTGTGTGGGATGTTGACTTGGGCTCCTAAATGCAAATCAATCATGCTTTAAATGCCACAGACCCATCTGAGCTTTTCCCTGATCATGTGCTGTTTCTTTAAAGCAACTGCTCTTMAAACTGCTTGAAGGCCTGAATGCTCAGCTGACAAATCTGCCGACACTACATGATGCAATTYTATCATGATGCACCTCAAAAGAAGGCCAGATATTATGAGTTTTATATGAAGAGCTGAGCCTGCAGCGCAGTGTCCTGTCTGTTTATAAAGTGGTGTGTCTAATAATGTTGATATGCCTAAGCAAATTTTTTAAAATACACAAAAGAGTAAAAAAACAAATCTTATGTGCTGAACATCTGTCTCTTTAACACAAGATGGCATCACTACTGATGTGTAATGTAATTAAGATTTAAAGAATACTCTGGCAATTACCTGTCTAATGGGGCGTTTATCAGCTCCTCTTCTCCAAGCTGTCCTTTTTTTTTTGGTTGGCTCCATGAGAAGCAGGCAGATGTATATAAAATTGCTCCTAACATACAACAGTGAAAGAAGCTGTTTCATTCTGCGACGAGTCCTSTGGCTGAACAACTTTGGGGCCTTTCCTTTCTGTTTGTTCCCTGTGGTGTTGATCAAAAGTTGTTGGAGGAGAAAGAGCCGACTGTGGCTCAGTAAGGCCACTGCCTGCTCCCGACACCCCGGAATAAATGCTAAAAYGAGGTCACCAGAAACAGAAGGAGCATAACCTGGAACATGAAACAATCCATATTCAGTTATGCAGTGATGTGGGCGGTGGGTTACCTACTCCATCACCTGTGACACCTGAAAGACACCCTGAGGTGCTGCGCTGCCAACACTTATGAACCCGCTCGCCTCCCAAGGTGCAAAGTCAGGGTTGAGCGACATCTTGTCTTTTTGTCTTTTTGCTCCAGTGGGTGGTGCAGACAGATTGTGGCACTGCGGGACGTATGCCTATATGTTTGCACAGTGTGCATGTATGCATGAAAAAAAAAGAAAGAATAAAGGATGGGGCGGGGGATTGACTAGACTAAAGCAAAAAGTTTGGGAGTTTGAGAGGTGCAAAAAAACAATAGTAATGTTAAAAAAGGGGCAAATGGGAGTTAAATAAACATAGTTTTTTAAAGTGAAGAATTGCTGTATGCCACTCTATTAAATTTTATTGTGTTGTATTTTTGCACAAATATAATTTAGTCAGCACCTGGGGAAATAAACACCTTTATAGACTGTCAAGAATGTGTGACTTGGCATCAGTAGTTTGGAACACATGTGTCAAACTCAGGGCCTGCAAGCCAAATCAGGTCCATATYAACATTTTATCTGGCCCCAAAGGCAAYATTTTAAATGTGAAAAAAGTTTTATAATCACCTGTTCCCCCATGTTTTTGTCATGTGTGTGTYTTCTTGAATGGGTGTTCTTAAATGCAATTTCATTGTGCTCCRTACAATGACAATAAAGGCATAATCAATCAATCAATCAATCAATCAATATTTTTTTCTTTTGTCACTATATTCTTGTGACAGTTGCAAACTTGCAAGCCAAAAACATTTAGGTTTGGATTTTTCTGTAATGTCTTTATTAGTTGTAGAAAGAGCAACAGAAAATCAAATTTAATCATCATTTTCAAGTCAAAGAACTGGATTTTCAGAGAGTTTTTTTTTTCTGGATTGGAATCAAACATATATCTAAATATTAAATGAAAAGGTTGTTGATAGAGAATAAGGCATAATAAATTATTGCTAATTATGAGTCTAAATTTATTTTTTTCTTTATCACTTGGTTTATGTATGTTCTAAATGTAAAATAAAACATATTTCAAAAATGTAATTTGTTTTTTTTTTTCTAAAAATGATTTGTTATACATATTTTTTCAATAAATATTGGCAGAGATTGACTTGTTTTGGACCAGGTTTTGAATTTTAGCCCCCTTGACCCCACTCTTGTAGATAATCCATTGTCGTGTAATAAAATGTTAGGATTATGCTGATGGTGTATTGCAGGGGTATTCAATTAAAATTTAAACGGGTCCAGTCAGAGAAAATTTCTTAAGACCAAGGTCCACAAGGTCATAACGTCTTACTATTTAGAGTTATATACAGTTTATTTAAGCAATTCAGTACCGGTAGTTGTATCAACAACTGCACAAATTGATTTGCATATAAAATTAAATTAATTCAGTCTAATTCAAATAGCTTTTCAATATTTATTGTCACGTGACAAAAAGATGAACGTGAAATTCTAAAGTCTGATGTTTTATGTTGTCTTACTGAGTAAAAGTATGATGAACGTGTCAAAATAAGAAACTAAACATTACATGACAACTGTGCATGTTGATTTGGTACATTTGTTCAAAACTTTGTTCAAAACATTTATACTTTTTTTCATAATGGCATTAACTTTTAAAAAGTGTCATGTTTCTGAACATGTGAGACTCACCGGTTTCGTTCCAGTGGGAAGTATAAAGAAACATGACTCTGTCCATCCCGGAAAAAATGCTCAATTTTTGTTGTCCATTAAAAAAAATGATGCTATTTATTTTTATTCAATTAATTTTTTTGTATTTGTCTGTGAACTCTTCAGTTTCTCTCCCCTTCCCCATCTCAACTATCAGTTTTCTCCATCCTTTCTCACCCGCCTGTATATTTCCTTCTTTTCCTGTTTTTCTCCCCTTCTCCATCCTTTCCTCTGTCCCAAAACGCTTCAAAACGCACAGCAACACTTCTCAATATCCCTTGACTTGCATCCACCATAGACTTTGCATGTAAACCCGATGCTCCCGACACTCAAATCTTGTTAGGTCTGAACGCAGCATTACATGCGCTCATTTAAGTTTTAAGTGGTGATCTTTGTTTTGGCATACTGGTCCGCATGAGACACCATTCCAGTCTGGATCTGGACCCAGGTCCGCCTATTAGTGACCCCTGGTGCATTGTATGCTATACATTAGAAATTGATCAAGTGTGTCCAAAATAGTTCTTATTTTATTTTTATTTTTTTAGGCTTTAGTTGCAGTTTACAATCTATTGCATAGTCATTTTATTATGAAGTTATAAAATTGTGAAATAGTTAGATTTTGGTGTGTCAGCTAACATGACTTGTAAGAAGAGTGAACTAAAAACAGAACAGGATTAAAAGCATTACATAATGTAAAAGAAAAAAAAAGAACAACTCAACAAACAAGAAAGAAAAAGTTCTGAATTGTGAGCAACAAATGACCAAAATTGTGGCTTAAATTATGGTCGTTCCACCAGAAAAGCTATAATTAGCTGCTGTGCACATTTTCACTTGTAAATAACCATACAGTTTAATGTAAATAACTGTAAGGCAAAACTGACAGAATCATATTGATTTTTAAAAAATATTGTTCTCATGAACCTTTGGGAAATCTTCTGCTGTTGTTGAGTCGTTTTAAACCAACAGCAATCCACTTTGGTCTTGGCCCTGCTCAGACTGTTAGCTTGTCAGTCTAGTCAGCTTTAAACTCTACTTCTCCAAAAAGCTGTCTGCTATGAGTAAGATAAATAATGTTTGTAACATTTTGACAGAATCTCACTTCAAAAAGTTTGAACCACTGTTTTAACTGTTGGTCTTTTTCCTCACTGAAAGTGATGTAACTCCACCAGCCCTCAAGGCTTTTTATGCAAGTGAACTTTCAGTATATTTTCACTGCAAATAAAGGTAACCTTATTTTAATGTTATGGAAGTTCAATATATGAAACAACAGTATTAATAGATATAGAACTAGCAGTGAATACTTAAATCATATCTGAATATGACTTGAAAATGTAAAAGTATTCTAAAGAGCACAAATGTTTCGACTGTTGCTGAACAAGATTTTATTTCACAAACATCTATTTGCAATTACAATAAACATCTTTTGTAATAAATGTTTCTTTTAAAAAATAAGAGTTTCTTATGAAACTTGAAAAGCAGGTATAGGGGCTTTATTATGACTGATRAAGCACATTTCAGCATCAAAACATGAAATATGCATCAGCTTCTTGCATAATATGACAATAGGGATTTGTGTCAAAGTAACAGCATAATCAGTTTTTTTAAAAAATGCAAAAACAGCAGATTACCTTTATGGTAGAGTGGTCCCTTGTGGGCAGGGACTTTAGGAAGACTTTAATTTTTGTTGTGCAAATTCAGACCAGATCATCATCAAAAACAAAGACATACAAACTTTAGTATTTAATTGAGACCGGTGGCAATTTTAACCCTTTTTAAGGGGTGCTTAAGCACCTCTAAATTTGAACTAAGCACCCCTGGGGGAAAATAATCACTATTTTGTATTGAATCACACTCCTTAGATTCACCAATAAATTTGAGACTAGAAGCACTTGTAGAGCACACACCTCCACCAGTCACACAACCGTATGTATCCGGTGTGGTTAACAGTCAAATATCTGAGCTTTCTCTGGTCTTGAATGCATCATGAGCAGTAGCTGCAGTATCTGCAGCTTCTCAGCAGGGTAAGAGTTTTCACTAAGTGAATGAACATGAAGTTAGCTGTGTGAACTCTTTATGAGGAGTTCGGAAAAAAAATAACTAGATAATGAATAAAAGTTGGAGAGACCGTTATGCTAGAAGGATGGACATAACTGCCACAGGTACAGGGTGGGACATGTCCTCCTCCCCCCCCACTTCCCACATC
>NW_013952693.1:256776-258020 GCF_001266775.1 Austrofundulus limnaeus
CATTAAATTCCAGTGAAATATATTTATGTTTGTGGTTGTAATGTGACAAAATATGGAAAAGTTCAAGGGGTATGAATACTTTTGCAAACCACTGTATAATGGCCTGAACCACCTCAGCTGACTTTATTAATGTGGAGGARAAGTGGTTCTTCTTTGAGCTGTGGTCACTTTAAAAAAAAGTCTTGCCACTCATATCTGCAGTCTTATTCTTTTGATTATTATCTACGAGAGCTGAAATACAGACTGCCGAGCTTATTCTGCACCTCAATAAACAGGAACAATGGGCCGCATGCAAGAACATGTTTGTATTCTTRTCTTAAATTTTGCTTACTTTTGTTTGTACAAAGGGTTCATACAAACATGTCATGTCAGATTCAACAAACTCTTCGATCTTCAGGAAAATTATGTAAAAGAAGAGCGCAAACTGATGAATGCGTATCAAGTGCTCATGCACAAGAAGAGGAGATTAGCATAATTACCACCCCAAAAACACCATATAAGGATAAATKTTTCCTGCCCCACATACAAGGAATTGTCCATTCATAAATGACATTGCAAAGTAAAAAAGTACGAACTTTACGAGTTCGGAGACTGAAGTTCTGGTCTCGGAGATCCAGAAAGAAAAGTCATTTTTAGCAGCGTCAGCTGTGGAATTAAAGGAGTTGCTTTAAAGCAGAGGAATGAAATTTTAATGTTGTATCTCCTGGTACAGAAATAAAAATCTAAATCATATTTATCTCTCTCTGTAGTCCTGCTCCAGTTTTCCTTTGGTCAAATATTTTAATTCAAGTGTAAACAACTGTGTTACATGGGTTTCATTTATTCAGATCAGTCGCATACCGCTACCCCCCCACCCCCCGAGTGTCGCAATGTCAGATGCGTTTCTGAAAAAAAAAAGCATTTTAAAATGTCTCCAAACTTCAATTAATACATAATTTAAATTGTTTTTTAGTTTGAGATCTTCATATTAATATTGTAGTCTTATACAACAGCATTAAGAGCCAGTTTAATTTAATCTAACCAATTTATGTCGTTAGTTACGTTTAAAATCTAATTCCAGTTCAAACAGAATAAACTATTGTCAACATAATTATGGAGTATGATTTATTTTCAACTCCAAATATCTTCTGACAAATGAAATATGAAGTTATTAGTGAGAAAAATCCATCTAGATAACAGCAGACTGACTCCTCGTAACATATACGACAGGTCTGGACCACTCGTGAATTTTGTTCGTATCTGAA
>NW_013952693.1:258261-260219 GCF_001266775.1 Austrofundulus limnaeus
AAATTCTCCTAAATCACTCATATGCACAACTTAAGAGCAAATATGTGTGTACGAACGGTTCTTGCATGAGGCCCAATGCTCTCACCACTGCACATGAGGCCCCAAATCCAGTTCACTTTCAACTCTATTCTACMAKCACTCATGAACAAGAGCTCCTTTACTTTGAGGCAAATTCTCACCCTCTACTCCAAGGGAGCATTTCACATTTTTTTCTGGTTCTGGTACTAAATGTAGTTGTATATAATAACATTTTGGTGAGTTTTGTTGTTAATTTTGTGCCAAAATAAGACTGTACATTGCACATAAACTTGTTTTGTTTACATACTGTAGATTCATCAATGGGTGGTGACTCTGTAATTTGATTGGTCCATGCGTTGCTTCAAACTAGTGGTTGTCACAATATAATTCTTCATTGATTGATTCAATTTATTAGTCATGTAATGAAATTACTTATTGACAAGCCAGGCAGCCTGGTTCTGATCAATAAACACTTGTAGTGAAATGGGTTTCAACAATCCTGCAAAATTTTCTTTCACTCATGCATTCACTGCAATGTAAAATGTCTGATAAAGAATATCAAACAAATAACATATATGCATTTTTTTATTTTCAAACTATAAAAGCATTTTTAAAAATGGATCTCAACAATTCTTAAATTAAAAAGGAAACCATTCAATTAAACCTAAATTGGCATTGTGTGTGCTAGACTAACCCACATACTTTGGATAGATTTGAGTCTTTTCATCACATTTTGTCAAACAAAGAGGAGCTCAGCTTTCAGAGAGGTTCAATGTTTAAGTGAAGTGGGTTTAATAAAACTTACACAAGGAAGATATATTAGGAAATACATTTTTATCCTGCACACATTTGAAAACTCCTTCCTCCAGGGTTTACATTTTCTCATACCAATTCTTTTGTGGTTTTACCACTGTATTGTGGTGGAGAAAGAGTGCAGCCCAAGCAATGCTTTTATTAAATCCTACAATATGATAAAGCCATCTGTCTCATATATTGAATAACATTACAAAACGTACATTTATTTCAACTCGCTTTTTCCACACCTGTAAAAGAAAATGTCATTGGCCTGAGGGGAAGTATCTGATATAGATTAGATATCAAATTTTAAAACCTCACCTTAAAAAGACAGGGGATGCAATCTTTTTATTAGACCATCAGTGTTTTCCTAATTGAGAGTGTTTTAGCTCAAACACACACGTATGTTGTATCTTAAGTAGCGTCTATGCTAATATTGCCAGATACTACCCTGTCACTCTCAAGTTTATTTCGACACTGTCTTACCTTGCTGCAGGYATACGCTAATAGGATCCTTGCCTGAGGCTCTCCACCTCAAACATAGGATATCACTGGGCTATGATATGCACAACAAAATTGACCTTTTTTATTAGATCTGCTGTAAGTATTTTTTTAAGAATGCGTGGCTGTCGGTAGAACAGTAGATATTTCTTGTATCTCGTCATGTTGAAAACAAATTGCTTAATAATACTGAGAAGTGAGACAGTGTTTTTTCCCTCTCCTGTAGGCCAACTACAGGACATTTTTCATAGCAAGTGAAAAAGGATTTTATGTGTAAGACATAAAGATCCATCCAGGTCTTTGACAGAAGTCGATCTGTTGCTTTTCAGTGAGAATGTTGCCGGATCGAATCCCAACTTCAGACCTTTCTTGATGGAAATTGCACATTCTTTCCATACACGTGTGGGTTTTCTCTAGGTACTTTGGTTTCTTCCCACAGACCGAAACATGAATGTTAGGCTAATTGGTGACTCTAAGGCACACTGTCCCTAAGTATGAGTGAGAGAGTGAATTTTTATTTGCTTTTGGTGATGAACGGAGGCTGGAGTGGAGTGCATTGAAAACCTTTTGGGTCCCAGGCCAGCAAAATCCTACCGACCCGTACATCCAAAAAAAAAAAAAAAAAAAAAAAAAAAAAAAAAAAA
>NW_013952693.1:261003-263239 GCF_001266775.1 Austrofundulus limnaeus
TCCCAGAGCAGCTGTATCACAGTATGGTCCTAAATATAAATAAGTTTAGCACATCAAGAACCTTTTTTTTTGATACAATTGTGAATGAAATTTGTGGATCTTTATGATAAATTAAAATCAAATTTAAAACTCTTTCACCTAGAGAACATGGCAAGTGGTTTTTATTTTATTAAGATACGTATATAATGTTTTTTACTGGGGTGTTAAACAGAGAATCATCTTTGTTTTAATATGGGGCAAAGAAATGTTCTGTTAGTTAAAGTGGTTTAAGTAGAAAAGCTCAGTGAATCTCACAGAAAGACTCAGCCTGCGCTCGCAGTGACGCGCTCATACAGCAGTCTCTCAGGAGGAGAGTTTAGTCACTCACACAGAGTTGGACAGATCTGTTCAATAACAACATTCTGAACACATATTTAATATAAAGTTATGTTTTACAGACCAAAGTCTCTGGTAGTTCAGGAGCAAAGTGCAGGAGGAGCGGAGTAGGAGATGTGTGGACTGATCGCTGCAGCAGCTCGAGTCGACTTGAGCCGGCCCGCTGCTTCAACCAAACATGCTYTCACTGAAAKTCCCACCCTGCTCTGCTCTGATTGGACAAAACGGCTCTGGACTTCGTCTGATTTGTTGAAGGCAGTGCCCATTTAGTCYTTATATCAGGGTCCCGCTCTGGCACACCGAACAACGATCCATTCACACCAGTGCGTCTGCATTTTTGTTTTTTTAAGAAGTCAGGTCGCGTTTGCGACCACACTGGACGCACTCTAGAGCCCTGCTAACTGTTGTTTTGACAGATAACCATGTACAATCTTAGGTACGCAACGGAGCTTTATGACGTTACATCTGGTGCGCTTTTTCCTTTTTTGATCGCGCATGCATACCTGCGCACTGCTTATGTGCAACTCTGCTCATATCGTGTATTGCACTGTGTGGTAAGAATATATATTTTTTCTGTTTATAGGGCTGAAGCTGGCAGTAACACAGCACAGCTCGGTATAGTCACTTTGAATACTCATTTGAGTGCTCTGCCCCTTCTTCCTCTCCTTTTAACTACAGAACAACACGCATCAATAGCACATTTGATGGTGGGGGTGTGTGTGTCGGGGTCTTCTTTTATTTATTTATTAATCACCCCCCCGTTTCCCAACTGACGTCTGGGGGTGGGGCCCTGGTGGGGGCATGCCGCCGGGTGGGGGCCTGGACTGATGGTGGACTGGGAGCTTGGGGGGGGGGGGGGGCTCTGGGGATCGGGCTTGCACTCTGGCTTCTCTGGAGCTGCTTGGACTCCCGGGATGTGGCTCCTGGTTGGCGTGGTCGGCCTCCTGACCGGTGTGGTCGCCGGGCTCCGGCGGATGTCGGCTGGGGGTGTACCCCTGGCCGTTTGCAGTGGTTGGGGGATAGTCGGGGCGGGGTGGCTGGTCGGGTCGGCGCRGTCCAGGCCGGGACTTGGCCRTCTGCTTCTCTCCATCCCAGAACAAATGGGTTTACCTCCTGGGTTGGGTGTGGGCGCGGTGCGCACAGGCTTTGCAGAGTCAAATTTGGAGGTCGATCGGGGCATGACCATATGCCGGAACAATGTACGGGTGGGGACAGTGTGATTGCATGACTTTTGATGAGTGCACCCTCGCCCCGTGGTCAATGCATAAATTAACCAGGCTTTAATATCATATCCAAGAAATGTCTGTAAATTTCAGCAAAATCCCAGGCCTCAGTTATCCCGTGCAAATGTGCCGCATAAAAAAAGAACTGATGCTGTGGAGTAATTTATTTATTACATAGTGTCCCCAGATAATGCTTGTCCTGTGTGAATAGGGCTTTAATTTGAGATGATTCAGACAATAATCTAGTATTTTCTTAACTTAATTTTAGTTGGCTTATTTTTGCAGGGTAGTGCTGGACATGGGCATCAGGGTTCACTTTGACCAGGAAAGGAAAAAGTGGGTAAAGGGATGGATGGATGGATGGATGGATGGATGGATGGATGGATGGATGGATGGATGGATGGATGGATGGATGGATGGATGGACGGACGGACGGACAGACGGACGGATGGACGGATGGATGGATGGATTTCCTGAGCGGTATTTAGTAGTTTTGTGATTGTATTGTCACAGTGCAAGAAGACAATAGCAAAGGGCGAAACATGGTCTTATGAGGACACTTTCCTGAGTTTTCCACAGTGTGTGTGTGTGTGTGTGTGTGTGTGTGTGTGTGTGTGTGTGTGTGTGTGTGTGTGTGT
>NW_013952693.1:264464-266807 GCF_001266775.1 Austrofundulus limnaeus
TTTATTTATTTATTTATTTATTTATTTATTTATTTATTTATTTATTTATTTATTGTACAATGCCCTGATACAATATTTGTATTGAATGGCACTATATAAATAAACTGAACTGAACTGAATTAAATTGAAACATTTAACAGTCTCAGATGGTTCGTATTTCTGTTATAAATCAGAAGTTGTTCAGAAAACAGAAAAAGTTAATATTAGCTAATGTGTTTGTGGTTTCATACAGGTGTGACATTTTTCAGAAAGAGCTGTATTTTATATGCCTTAACATTATATAATATAGATGCCACTTTAGATTGTTATTAGCCTAGCTGCAAAGTAAAACTCCTGCCTCAAGCTTCATATTCTCATAAGATACAAATTATTTATAACAATCTGTCAGAACATGGATACAAAATCACCACAAAATATTTAAATAATGTCAACAATGGAAGACTTGACCCTCCAGCCTTACATGTTGGAGCCAGAGTCTGACCCAGAGAAGAAGGACAATGACAAAATTGTAGTTGATAAGTCCAGGCCTTGTTTGGAGGTTCTGTCGCAAATTTAAAAATAAATAAATAAATAAAACGAACAGGTTGAAAAAATGACCCAAACAGAATAGAAAGATATAAGAATAGAAATGCAGCACAGGGAGAGAATAAATTAAACTTTTCTGCACTACTAGAGACTCCAAATACACAACAAAATGCATTTAATGGCTAAAAAAGTGAATTTTGCATGATGTGTTCCCTTTATTTTTTCCTTTTTATGTCTCCCTTTTGCAG
The DNA here is from genome assembly GCF_001266775.1 of Austrofundulus limnaeus. Classification (NCBI taxonomy): domain Eukaryota; kingdom Metazoa; phylum Chordata; class Actinopteri; order Cyprinodontiformes; family Rivulidae; genus Austrofundulus; species Austrofundulus limnaeus. The sequence goes on from NW_013952693.1 coordinate 265,238, forward strand.
TTTAAGTGTCTTTTCTTAAGCATATTTTGTTATTTTGTTGTTTTTTTCGGTTCATCCCATGATGTTAAAATCAAAACAAACAAAAAAAGTCAAGTCAAAATGCCATGTTTATTGACTATATTGCATGTGCTTATTTTCCACTTAACCTGAACTAACAGCCTCATAGAACAGGACTTTGTGTTAAATAAAAAAAAGCCACAGGTTAGATTTGTTTTTTTCTGTAAAATGTTGACCTATAAAATAGGTGAATGTTATTCAGTGGAGACAGGAAAAAAGATACTCTCTATATTTATCACATAGTACTGAATGTGTTTGTGATACTCACAGTACACAGCTGAAATACGAGGAATGTGTGGGTGGTAGAGGTCTAACTAATCTGCCTATATGCAGACATGAGTGTGTAGTTTGTCATGGGAATAACTGGCCTGTTTATGAGTTGGTTAGTATGCATACAGGGGGGTCTGCACACTTGAGGCTGTGGTGTGCCACCGAGCCTGGAAGAAGRGAATGGAGGATGATGTGAAACCTACAGCCTGAGGCAAGAAAAGCTGCATGAGGCATCACTTATTTCTCAGTGTTCTGTACTCTTTTTGTTGACCCTTAAAAATCCACATCTAATTTCTTGTTTTCTTCTTCCAGAATGCATTGTGTAAACCTTGTTTCATGTGAGTGTTAAGTACATGGCTTCATAGCTGAAGCATTCTCACGGGGTTTAGCCTAGGTTAATGACTGAGACATAAGTTTGCGGTCAGGGCACAGAGCCACGTCGCTTGGCCAGGATTTATGTCACAGCTCTGGCAACGATTGCTCCGTTGCACAGCTCAGGGATGTGGTAACTGTGGCCCTCGCTCCTGTCTGCTTCCTGGTCCTCCATGTTGTCAGAGTCCTCAAAACTGTGGCACAGAGCCTGACAACCTATCTGTGTCTCCTTTCATCTAATCAACCCGGTGTCTTAGCTCTGTGAGGGAAGTAAAAGTCTGGCCCTGATTCATCACAAGAAAAAAATTAACAAATAAAATTGCAAGACAAATTTTGCGCAGTCTAACTCAATGCTGGCTCAGTTCACCCACATTTGAAGAAGAGTTTATGCGTGCATTGAAAAGAAAACTAATTGTGTTTGCGTCACTTATCAACAGGTAAAAAGTGTTTGATTCTCAAAGACCAGGGGTCAGATTTATAAAAGATTGCGTGGAAACTATACTAAAAGTGAATGTATGGCCAAAAGGCGGAAATGGCGTRYGCCAAAAGAAAATTCAGGTTTATTAAACCGTGCGTACTCATGTTTCTGTACACCTTCCCTTTTTAGATCATAGCGTCACCTCAGAGTTTGCGCACAATGTCCCGCCTCAGGTTCTACCCTCTACACGCCCACACTCAACCATAAACAGTCAATGCAAAGTACCTCATGAATGTTAAGATGTATTTAAATCAGTCAGCTGATCAATGCCAACAAAAGTGATTGGTTCAGACACGCTCCATCGTGCGTCTGGAGGATGACAGGTGCTGACAGCTGCTCATGTGAACAGATTGTCTGTAATTGACACAGATTTTCCCTCATTTTGCTTTAGTG
>NW_013952693.1:269177-281511 GCF_001266775.1 Austrofundulus limnaeus
TTACGCAGCTCATTTACGCACGTTTCCTGAAGATAGAAGTGTTTGTTGAATCTGACGTGACATGTTCGTACGAACCCTTTGTATGAACAAAAGTAAGAGAAATTTAGGATAAAAATACGAACATGTTCTTGCATGAGGCCCATTGTGCGTACGCAAGCTTTAGTTTGTGATAGTTTGTGGTGATTTAAAATCAGATGAAATAAAAAGAAGAGGGAAGTAACCTTTTACAGAATGAAGGTAAGCATGTTACCAGGGCCATTTCAAGGCACTTTGGGGGTTTTAGACAAAAGGGACCTGCTGCCCCACAGCATTGACCCCAACCTGAATGGCCACTAGCTTAAAGCCAAGAACCACAACATACGCCCCTTTCCCACTAATGCCACTTAGTGTAGTGTCGGAACGGTCGGTGTAGGAACGGGTCGGACCGGTTGGTTTTCCACTGATGTTCCAGTCCGGTTCCAATGGGTGTGTTTTCAGCGGTTGGTGGAGGTGGTTTTTAGGTATTTTGAATAAAAATTAATGGGCAAAATGAGAGATGGAAACACATTTGATGAATAACTTTTGAAATTTTAAACATTTGCAAAAATTTAGCCAATCAGTGACGAACAGTGTTCTGACATCGCATTTTGGTGTCAGTTGGGGCCGGTTGGCACCACAATGAAGTAGGTACTAAAAAAAGTGCCGGTTCCATGGATCTGGCCTAATGGAAGTGGCTTGGAACCGTACCGAACCGTACCGACACCACACTAAGTGGCACTAGTGGAAAAGGGGCAATAGACACATTGATTGTTTTAGCTTACCTACACTTTATGTGAACAAAATTATTTTTTAAATGCAAATATTTTCTGCATTTAAACATTTTGAATCCCCACYACCATTCCATGCAAAAAATGCAGTGTAAACATTTCAGAAATGCAAATAGAATTAACAGTATTGTTTGAATCTTGTTTGAGTATTGTAGACCATCGGAGCGCAATGGGGCAGTTTGCAGCCGAGTGTGAAGCAGCTGGGATAAAAGTCAGTTACTCTGCGTGTGGGGTCATGGTTCTGGACTGGAAAAGGGAGGAATGCCCTCTTCTGGGACAGAGAAGAGTCTCCGCCTCAAATGGAGGAGTTTAAGAATCTGGGTGTCTTGTTCTTGATGGGGCGGGAGATGGATCGACGGATTGGGGCCTCATCCTCAGGGATGAGAGCATTGCTGCAGTGGATCGTGGTGAAGAAAGTAAAGGTAAAGGTGCTTTATTTGTCATCAATGCATGTTCCCATGCAAGGATGCAGTTTGTGCTCTGCATTTGACTCATCGCACATGAGAAACACCCAAAGGGAGCAGCGGGCAGCCATGTAAGCACCCAGGGAGCAGTTGGGGGTTGGGTGTCTTGCTCAAGGATACCACAACATGTGGGCATGGTGGGGATTAGAACCTGTGACTTTCTGGTCCCAAGTTGGCTGCTCTACCACTACACCACAGCCGTCCCAGTCGACTCAGAATTGCTGAGTCGAAAGGCAAAGCTCTCTATTTACTAGTCTGTCTATGTTTCAACATTCATATTTGATCATGAGGCATAGATTATGCCGCTGCTCCTCTGCACCGAAGGAGTCAGTTGAGGTGTTTCAAGCATCTGATTAGGATGCCTCCTGGTCGCCTCCCTTTAGAGGTTTTCCTGGCATGTCCATCTGGTGGGCGCCTCGGGGAAGACCCAGGACTCACTGGAGGTATTATATATCCACTCTGGCCTGGGTCCCCCAGAATGAGCAGAAAAGTGTCACTGGGGACAGGGATTCTATACAAACAAATAACTCAGGCTGCATATAAATTCTGAGTAAGACCATGTTTCGTAGTGTGTTGGCAAAATATGCCACGAACCACTGGACCACTGAACAAATATTGAAATAAAATTTGGTGTGGTAGTAGTTCATAAGGGGACTCGAGTTGTCCTTAAGTTGTTGCACAAACATGTCTTGAACTYACTCTCGTGAGACTCTAGACATGACCCAGACTCAAGCTTGGCACTTGAATCTTATGAACAACCTTAATTTTGTYGCTCTGACACAACTTTCACTTTTGATTGCACACACATTCCTCTGTGAAAGGRTCATGCGATGTTATATATCATGACTGCAGGCAGAGGCAAAACAATACCAGGGTTGTTGCAGTTGCAGTAGACTCACCTGGAGCCGGGCCATTTGTCATAAGTTTGGGTATGCTGACTTCACTTCACCGCAAATATACAAACAGCCACTTGCAAAGTGTGTGGTATTAAAAAATAGATGCAGGTTCAAAAACATCCATTTTTATCAGAGAACTTAAATCACACCCTGAAAGGTCAGCCACTTGGGGAGGTAAAGAAAATGTAGTACCACTAACAAACCGATGTTGGTTATGGGATAAATCTTTTGCCAGCAGGAACTGAATTTGAATTGCTCAGATTGAATCTGAATGTGCATAATTAGAAATCGAATGCATTGGTTTGAAAATGAATTTTACTAAACTGAAACTGAATTTAATGGTTTGAAACTGAATTTAAAATTTTGTATCTGAATTATTTTGCTTTGAAATTGCATTTTGGTCTATTAAAAATTCAGTTTGTCTACTTTCACTTTCAGTTCTATAACTCAGATTTTTGTGCCGCACATCCAGGTCCTCGAGAAAGACAGCCAGAATAATCAAACACAGATCAACAGACTTACATTCGAGTTGATGCAATCCACTGTAAAAGTGACAAAAACACAGTTATTTTATTGCAGTGATTAATTTTACCTATATGTAGAAAATGTTACATTTACCATCACATCATGGATCACATATTGATCAGATGCTGCTGCTGACTGATCTATGACGGGATGTAAATGTAACATTTTCTATACATAAAACTAATCACTGTAATAAAATAACTGTCTGGTTTTTGTCACTTTTGTGGTGGATTGCATCAACTCTGTTTCATACAGAAGGGAAACTTCACCAAAGTGGAACATAAATCTGTGGATCTGTGTTTGATTACTCTGGCTGGCTTTCTCAAGGACCAGGATGTGCGACACAAAAACCTGAATTTTGTAACTGAAATTGAATTATGGAACTGAAAGTGAAAGTAGTCAAACTGAATTTTTTAATAGACCAAAATACAGTTTCAAAGCAAATTAATTCAAATTCAGAACTTGAAATTCAGTTTCAAATCATTAAATTCAGTTTCAAATCATTAAATTCAGTTTCAATTTAGTGAAATTTATTTTCAAACCAATGCATTCAGTTTCAAATTATGCACATTCAGATTCAATCTGAACAAATCAAATTCAGTTCCTGCTGGCACAAGATTTATCCCAAAGTTGGCTTACAATTTATCACCCTTAGCTTACCAAATTATTGAGCAGCCTTGTTTTTTAATTTGATTTGAATATTTTGTCATAATTAAATTACAATATGTTCAGTGCACTGATTTTGCACCATTGCTGATGTGTGAGTACACTTTTAAAAACAGATGCTTTCTTCAAACTTTAAACACTAATAATGTCATGCTACAAAGCTTGTTAATGAGTTATTTAACATCCTGTAGGCCGTGGTGCAGAACAATGCAGCATCCACTTGGGTTTGGATGTGCTTTGATCAGTTTTGATGTTGTAGCACTGTAAAACAGAGTATGCTTTGGATTGCTAATTAAGCAAAACAGTGTTGTAATCTGGCAGGCATCTGATAAGAGAAGATTTTGTGGATGTAACTGATGGTCAAGATGGCACAGAATTGCACCTACTGATTTAGAAAACAACATCCAGAACATGTCATGATACTTTCACATGATTTGGTCATGTGAAAAGAGGGATTGAAGAAATTTATAGTTATTTATAGATTAGTACTGATGTTAGAAAACTACACCAGAGTATAGGGTTTCATTATTTTATAATACTTGTATAATGTTTGATCTATTATGTGTTAATTGAAATAGAGTAGCTACATGTCCGAATTTATATACAACACATACAGTAAGTGAACCGTTTTAAAACATTAGGGTGAGGTCTTTGTCTGAATGCCTGTGATTCAGCCGTAGGTCAGCAGGGGGCGAACTCAGGCATTGAAGATTCTGTATATATATATAGATTCATTTCCTGGTTATAGGCAGTGTGGTTTGGCTTGTCAGCCAGTGACAAATAAACCTCACTCAGATCCAGAATTCTGGTGTTGTATGATCTTATTCCTTTAGCAAATCAATTTATTTAACTATTGTGTTTTAATCTGACTTCAGTCGATATTGAACATGTATTTCTTACAATACGGTGAGATGTTATTCTTACAGCTTTAAGGTGTACTTCTGTACTTCACCTATATTAAACTAGAGCATGCCTTTAGAGAAAATGTTTTTTTTTTCCTGCTGTCACATTTGTACCTGCCGTGTTTTGTAGTGGAAGGTCATATTTAGATTGTTCAGCAAAGGGATCTGCTTTAGACACAAAAAATGGTGCAAATTGCTCACATATTCTGAACTGGAAAGTTTGAACCAGTATAACTTTAATGACTGAGAAGGAGCATAAAGTGGATACGAATGATGCTAAAACACTAAAGTTAAAACTGGACACTGCCCATTTTTTTGTGAATCAGGTCCTTGTTGTGCCATTTCATTCTCAGCAAGACTTTGACAAAGGTTTCAGCTGCATCAAAGCCTGCATCTAATCACCCATACATCACCTGTTTGAGATATATGTATTAATTTAAAGAGTTCAGCACTGAAGGTATTCTTCAGCTAAACCGCAATGTTCCAAACAAGTGTGTCAAGAGCATCCGTGCCCTTTTGCTATTTAGAACCAATTTCTTCAAGTGTCACACTGGCTARTCTATTACATAAAAAGCCTGCCATCCATCAACCAGCTGATTTGCAAACGACTTGAAGCCAAAGCACTCCCTCTCTCACTAAAGTTTCATGTCATTCTTCATAAGCCAATATTTTCCACCTCGCTGTCATATGAACAGTTTAACTTTGAGGAAGGAAGGAAACAATTAATACCTGGTTACTTCATTCTCTTAAACATTGATTAAATTTCAATTATGGTGTATTTATTTGTGAATAATACTAAAAATTTAACCTCAAAAATCATTCATAGGTGTGTGTGTGTGGGGGGGTGGTAGTAGTAGTAGTAGTAGTAGTAGCAGTAGTAGTAGTAGTAGTAGTAGTAGTAGTAGTAGTAGTAGTAGTAGTAGTACACAGGAATAAATTTTGACTGACTTTTTAAACGTACAACCACAATATGTTTCATTATTTTCTCGCATAAGTGAAATATCCCCCCTCGCTCCTCAAGTCGCACATAGCGAGCCATATAAACTGTAGCTGTTTATTCAACAGAGTCAGAGGAGATTTTTTTCTTGCTAACTGCAGCGATATAAAAAAATTGTTTTATAGTTTCATATTCTGATAAATCCATCTTAATAATTTACCAAATGGCTTCTGCTTTGGTCTGAAAGTGGATTTTTTTTCAGTGACAAATGGAACCAGAAAGTTCCGTTGCATGCTTTCTGCAGCTCTGCAGCAAAACACGCCCACACAATTGTGCTCTCCTGTGCTTTTTTTTGCAAGTGTACTATTATTTAAAAGCAAAGACCCACGAGTGACGATCATTGCTCTCATTGGACAGAAATTATGGGGGCAGGACTAAGCACAGACCAGGAAAGAAAGATTGGAATACCATTTAGAATTTCAAGAGCAGCTCATTCAAAGGTGGTTTTGCGATGATATACTTAGAATTTTAAAACAGTGTTTGAAAATGTATGCCACAACCCAAAGGAGATGAGATGCTCCATGTTCCCTGACCCACAATGGCTAGTTGTTTGTAGCGCAGTAGTAGCATTAGCAACACTACTGCTACATTCACACGAAACGCATTGCGAGCCTCCAAAAATCTCTGAACGCATGCATCCCTACGCTGGTGTCCACTGAGGACAGACACATTCGATGTGAATGTAGATGCACATCTTTAGATGCGCGATAGGAGGGGCCTTTTAACCGTAGTTTCGATAACTTACCAGAGAAGCCGACTTTCTCACTAATTGTCCTCCAGGCAAAGTCCTTTTTTATTTCTATCATGATAATGTACACTGGAATGATCATAAATAATCGAACTATCAGTTTTTCCTCCATTGTTTGTGTTATCCAATTTCCCAGGCTTCCAGTATTTCCGGCTCGTCACCAGTGCGTCACTGAGCAGAGTCTCTCTGATTGGTTGATGCGACGCGTCGAGCAGCAAAAGTTCAGATTTTCCAACTCGAGCTTTGGATGCTTTGGACATGTTGCACCCACGAAAAATGCTCATGACATGTGCACCACTTCGAACCGCGCTGCTCAAAATGCACCAGACACGCTGCTCGGCTTCTAGACACCCATAGATGCGTGACCACCATTGACTTTGCATGTAAACCAGATGCTCCTGGTGCTCAAAACGCGTTTGGTGTAAATGTAGCACAAGGGCTAATTGTTACCTTGATGCTTAGCAATGGTGACTCATGAAGTCTTAAAAAGCACGTTTCCTGTAGTTGGATCGGTTCAAGGCTGGTCTGTATTCACACCCGAAGCAAATCACACCAGACTTCGTTTGGAAGTGGACTGAAATCACCTCAGTCCAGTTGTTTGGTTTGTACCAGGGCTCACAAGAATGTATTCATATCTGCATAAAAGGTCCAGACCAACGGGGGAAACAAACTCGGGTCCAGTCAAAACAGACCAAATGTGTCAAGTGTGACTACACCCTTAGTCTTATTCAGAGGTTAAATTTTGCAATCCTTCTGTGTACCAGCATGTTGTGGTGAAAGACAACGAATCCTTAAAATGTCTGAAATTGTCATTGGTGCATGACTAAAAAAACACAATCTATATACTGTAGATATATTTTTATAATAAAGTGCTGTGTTTATTTGTGTGTGTGGGTGGGGGGTGGGGTTTCTACACCATAGATGAGGTACTATGAAAGTGTTTACTACCAATTCCATAAATTAATAATTATATAATTAGCTTGTAAAAATAAATCTCAGTGTAAGGAGGGAACAAACCTCATAATTACTGGGTACATGGTAACTATCCAGAATGTGCCCTGAAAATACTTGGGCTATACTCAGTAGGAGCAAGTTAAGCACCAATTATTKGTTTTCCCTTTGGAATTAATACAGTATTTGTAAATGGAATGGAATGAAAATGAATTGAATATCTAAAATATACCATGTAAGAACAAGGTATGTGCCAGTTATATAAACAAGGTACTTACCCAGTAAGCATCAGGTGTGTACTCAGTTAGTATATGTACCTTGTACCATTTCTGGAAAACTCCAGGAATTGTATACAGTGGTTTGCAAAAGTATTCATACCCCTTGAACTTTTCCATATTTTGTCACATTACAACCGCAAACATAAATATATTTCACTGGAATTTAATGTGAAAGACCAACACAAAGTGGTATACAATTGTGAAGTGGAAGCAAAATTTTACATGAATCAAAACATTTTTTACAAATAAAAAACTGAAAAGTGCGACGTGCAAAAGTATTCAGCCCCCTTTTCCCTGAGTGCAACCAATTGCATTCAGAAGTTGCCTGATGACTGCTAATGACTCAAAAGGGTCCACCTGTGTGTAATCTAATCTCAGTACAAATACAGCTGCTCCGTGACGGCCTCAGATGTTGGTTAAGAGAATATTGGGGAGCAAACAGCATCATGAAGTCCAAAGAACACACCAGACAGGTTAGGAATATGGTTTTGGAGAAGTTTAAAGCAGGCTTAGGTTATAAAAAGATTTCCCAAGCTTTGAACATCTCACGGAGCACTGTTCAATCCGTCATCCGGAAATGGAAAGAGTATGGCACCACAGTAAACCTGCCAAGACAAGGCCGTCCACCTAAACTTACAGGCCGAACAAGGAGATCACTGATCAGAGAGGCAGCCAAGAGGGCCATGGTGACTCTGGATGAAATGCAGAGAGCCACAGCTCAGGTGGGGGAAACTGTCCACAGGACAACAATTAGTCRTGCACTACACAAATGTGGTCTTTATGGAAGAGTGGCAAGGAGAAAGCCATTGTTAAAAGAAAACCATAAGAAGTCCCRTTTGCAGTTTGCCAGAAGCCATGTTGAGGACACAGCAAACATGTGGAAGAAGGTGCTTTGGTCAGACGAGACCAAAATTGAACTTTTTGGCCACAATGCAAAACGCAATGTGTGGCGGAGAAAGAACACTGCACATCACTCTGAAAACACCATCCCCACTGTCAAATATGGTGGTAGCAGCATCATGCTCTGGGGGTGCTTCTCTTCAGCAGGGACCGGGAAGTTGGTCAAAGTTGATGGGAAGATGGATGGAGCCAAATACAGGGCAATCTTGGAAGAAAACCTGTTGGAGTCAGCAAAAGATTTGAGACTGGGGCGGAGGTTCACCTTCCAGCAGGACAACGACCCTAAACATAAAGCCAAAGCTACAATGGAGTGGTTTAAAAAAAAGAATATTCATGTGTTAGAATGGCCCAGTCAAAGTCCAGACCTAAACCCAATTGAGAATTTGTGGCAAGATCTCAAAACTGCTGTTCACAAACGCTCTCCATCCAATCTGACTGAGCTTGAGCTGTTTTGCAAGGAGGAATGGGCAAGAATTGCAGTCACTAGATGTGCAAAGCTGGTGGAGACATACCCTAAAAGACTTGCAGCTGTAATTGCAGCAAAAGGTGGCTCCACAAAGTATTGACTCAGGGCGGCTGAATAATTTTGCACATCRCACTTTTCAGTTTTTTATTTGTAAAAAATGTTTTGATTCATGTAAAATTTTGCTTCCACTTCACAATTGTATACCACTTTGTGTTGGTCTTTCACATTAAATTCCAGTGAAATATATTTATGTTTGTGGTTGTAATGTGACAAAATATGGAAAAGTTCAAGGGGTATGAATACTTTTGCAAACCACTGTATCTAAAATGCTACCAAAAATTAATTCATTTGTCTATTTAATGCAATCCATATTGCTAAAAAATATAWAATTACATGGAGGGAATGCATCCCTTGGTGCACAGTGCAAGTTACAGACATGTTTATAATAGCTTAATGTTGTGCTTCATTCTACAAATAATATAATCATTAATAATGTTTTCCCCTCGGCTAGTATATAATTTATCGTTTAAGTCTAATATACTTAACTACTTGCAAAGGTAGTTTTTTTTACAAGTGTTTTCTCTTGTTTTTGTGTTCCTGCTTTTGTCTGCATTTCAGTGCAGAAAGATGCAATGTTTTCGTAAGTTCATGAAGTTAGATACCCTACCAAATTATAACTTTTCTATTTTCTGGCACAGCAATAGTGATAAAAGGCACAGCTGTAAATTTAACCACACTGCAAATTGCTTCAAAAGGTTCTCTCTGATTATGTAACTCCCTCCCACCAGCAAAGGAAGCAGGAGACCTCATTATTTTATTAGTTAATGTTTAAAATAGCAAAAATTAGCAAAAGTGGCCATATTTATATATTTTGAGCTGTGAAAAATATTTTTTTCTAAGAATGCGCAAACATATACATTCAAATAATACATTCAATTACATATACCCAACATTTTATATCCTTGCTGGTTGATCCTGTTTCGATATTTTGTTCCTCAATTTTTTAACACTTTGACATTCTACATAATAAATTATGGGTATATTAGTTAAAATGATTGGCACAACAACTTTATTCTGTTACTTTTATTTATTAAAAAATACAATTTATCCATTTCATTTCCTATTTTAAGAGATGCAAACTCCACACAGAGAGGCCCCAGCTGAGGTTTGAACTTGTCACCTTCTTGCTTTGAGGCAACAGTGTCATTCAGAATGTGAACATCCATGAGAATTGAATTTGTTTTGACACATCTCTGATAAACTGTCATGCAAACACATACCATGACACTTAATATATAAAACACCGATGCATAGTTCAGGATACATGATAAATAAGTTTGTGTATTTGACATATATTATCTTACTGAGCAATAAAAACTGTCTTAAATAAATAAATATTTCATTTGGCACAAAAAATAACATTTCTTTACCACTTAAACCTATATTGTAACTGTAGGGGAAAAGTTGATTGTTATGACTAATTTATTTTTAGTAACTCCTCCCAATATTAATTTAATCAAAAAATAATTAATTACCAGGCATTCCAAAACGTCACATAATAATTACACCATTTCATAAGCTTGCAGTAGTTGCTGGTTTTTTTATGAGCATTAGTAATATTAGTACTGGCATTTTCTGCAATAATTTAAGTTGTCTTTTATGTTTTTTTTATTTTCTATTTTTAACAGGCAGCTCAGCTACCACCTAAAATACTATCCTATACATTGCTCTTGCATTTTTCAGTATTCTGTCCTATTTATATTCAACCAAGTATGGACCTTTTAATTTCCAGTGTCCTGAATTCAAGGATAACCCCAGACACTCACCTCAGAGAACCCACTTATCTTTATCTCACCCGAAGACATCCCTCAGTTTCGCTGCCCAAGGCTAAGCAACCACCCCACCCCCTGATTTGTCCCAGATCCTTCTCAGTAGGACGTAGCATTCTTCCTAACAACCACGGAGTCCATTTCAGTCTGCTCCAGTTACAACGAAACAATCTGTGACACAAGTATTATTTAAACACAGACAGTTGCAAACTTATTGCATTGTTATTTTCCTCCTGTCACCCTGCTTGTACATCACAGTAAAAAAAGAAACTTCCTTTTGCACACCTGCATAAGCAGTAACTAATCTCTGTGCCTGTGTGGCCTTGTTGACAGTTTTGAACAAGGAGACAAACAAATGCTTTCTGCTCTGTCGACCAATTATTTGATGCTTCAAGGCACAGAAATGCAGCTTTTAAACAAATGACCCCTGCTACAAATCAACTTGCAGCTGTAATGCACACGTCTTAGCTACTCATTCTTATTCTTATGTTTCACGCACAGACATTCTGACCCAAACAGCGCTGGACTGGCCATCGGGCATAGCGGGCACTTGCCAATTGGGCCGTTGGTGATTTTGGGCTGGGCCGGCCTGTCATGAACCAAAAAAAACATATTATAACTAATTTTTTTGTCGACCGCAACGGCCCATTGGTTGACTTTCTTGAATTACATTGAGCTAATCCAATGAAATCTTTCAGCACTCCTTAGACCAAAGTTTTAAATCTCTGCTCCAACCTTTAGAGCTGGCCGCAGCAGAGTTGGAGAGAAGTAGGAAGCACTGGACAAAGCACGCTGAGAAGCTGTGGGGGAAAAAATGCAGAAAGGTCTCCAAGTGCATGCAGCAAATTGTGCAAAAATAACCAATGTTTCCCACAGCAAGCCAAAAAAATATCTGACTGACCGACCGTATATATGTTAATTTAAACCGGGAGGGGAAAAAAATAAACACAGCTTGCTGGTTCTGTTCCTCACTGGTCAGCCAGTGTGTGTGATCTGACTGTTTTCCTGATAAATTAAAAATAAACATAGAGAATGTGTTTAAACTCCAACCACTCGACCCACCGCTTCTGCCGAAGTAGAGAGAAGCTCAGCGAGCGGACATGTCCCAGCCAGCTCGTCAGCTGTTAGTTAGAGGTTAGCTATGGCTGTGTCCAAAACAACAGGCCGGGTCCTCTGGAGGACCCAGCCTACCCGGTCGAGGTGGGCCGGGTAAAAAATATAGATTTTTGAGGCTCATTAGACAGGTAAACGTCCAAAGGGTTTGACACATATGAACACCTTCCTAGCTGACCAGGGTGCGTGCGCACCTGGCACGAGAATCTAACCAAAGCTCAGCTGCTGCGCTCCGGTCACAACTCAACTCAGCATCAGCCAGAAGGCTACACACAGAAAAAAACAATTATTCTTACCGCACAGTGAGCCACCATTTGCATCCAATTTTGCTCCCTCTCTTCAGCCTATTTTTATTTTATTTATTTATTTTATGCTGCACGTAATGTGTTGGGTTTTTCTGGCCCGGGACCCAAAAGGTTTTCAACTATGTGACAAAAATATAAAAACAGTTTACAGTTTACAGACTGGACTGGTGTTCTTTTGATGATTTTTAGACTGATCTACTGTATTTCCTTGTCTGAGGTTAAATTATTTTCAGTCCCGTGGTTCAGTTTCATGATCATTCTAGTTTAAACAATAAAAACTCAAACTAAAAAAAATCTGACACCGTGTTCACATACTCCTTACATCCAGAAAACACAACAAAGTCATTTTTCTGTGGATTCAGGTCAGATTCGTGACTTTGTGAGTTAAAACTGTCGGCTGAAAAACTTTGCGTGACTGCCGCACATTCTCACAGCAGGTGAAAAGTGTGCGTAAATACACACACTTTCTGTATATACATATATATATA